>NW_027192420.1:2703-274462 GCF_041956645.1 Rasamsonia byssochlamydoides | reverse complement strand
CCCCCCCAGGTGAGGTGCGTCAAGTACACGGAGTATGTATTTCGACGCACCTCATCGCTGAGTAAGGAGATGAATAAGAACATGAGAAGACTAGTCATGTATTTTCCGCATGTACTGATGAGTTTAAATCGATGAAGAAGAGTGCCGATTGAAACCCTCTTAGAGGCTTTTCTATCTAGGGATCATATCCGATTTAAGTAAATCTGTCCCGAATGAATCGAAATCGATCCCTGATAGATACGGAGTATTACGACACTAGATGGAAAACGGCGTAGTGTCCGTCACTGCATACGGAGTACTCCCGTGCATGATATATCGGCTGGGTCCGATGGGGGCGCATTCATTCCCTTTTTTTTTCTTCGGATAGCTCCGAGGTAGGTTTGCAGGCTAGGTAGGCCAGGAAAGGAAAGGAAAGGAAGCTGTTGAATAGGGAAGGAAGTGTGTTCTTTTTAATTGGGTTCTATGGATGAGTGGTTCTTGTAAGTTGATCAGGGGTCGAGAGTCGCAACTTTCAAGTTCTGCAGGGAGGGATGCAGAGAAGGCTACTCGTGATTTCAGTCCTAGTAGACTTGGTATCCGCAGTGATAGTTTTCTCTGATTCCTTTCTTGCCTTTCTTTGTTTTCTTTCTGTCTTTCTTTCCTTTTTCAAGGCCTTAGTAGCTATGCATAATATTCGAGCCCATTAGTTGCAATTTCTTGATCGTGGAGAGAGAAGGGAAAGAGGAGGGGGGAAAAACAGAATGTAAGAGCGAAATCTCACGTGAGAATTGCTTTGATAAGGAAATAGGCCAGATCTGACAGCGATTCCAAAGCACTTGACGCATATAGGACATTAATGGCAGGTAAACCATATGCCGTAATAAAATAAAAAATAAAAAGTATTGATTCAAAAGCTACATCGCTTCTAATTGGTGGATCCTCAAATAATCGAGGTGGGATATGTCGCAAAGATTTCTCCTGCCCTGTCCGCGAAGAAAAGGGGCGATATAAATGGGCTGATCTCAACCGCCTATCTACTCCGGAGTAGATTCATGCCAGACGAGAAGCCACAGCCTGGGCAGCCTCAACAGGATGGATTGATGCAACACATGATTTGTAACTCCAACTAATTGGGTTCTAACTACAAGCAGGTTATGCTGACTAAGTGACTAGTATAACATCGAGAGGCGTGACGTGATTGGCCGATGGGGAAAGCTCGGATTCGTTTGTAGAAGGCTGTCCGCCTTGCTCACTACCTTCTGTCATGAATTTCATTCAGGTGACAAGAGTTTGTACAACACCAGGCGGTGGCTAGCAAATTCGCTCTCCGACAAGGTTGATCCCATGAGATGGTCGGCGTGGCGGGCAAATCCAAAGGATGCAAGACCTGCAGACAGCGGAAGATAGCCGTGCGTAATCACCCATTCTCCTCTTCCAAATAATCGACCCACTTATACAGTTAGTTAATCTTGACAGTGCGGCCTCCAACGACCTCAATGCTTGCAATGTGTCAAGTCTAATCGAGTGTGCCTCGGCTATGAACGGGAGCGGATATTCGTCCCCGTTCAACCGACGGCCAAAGACAAAAAGACGGTCATGAAGAGTTCTTTTGATGAGATCAAGAAGACTGCATCTACTAATCGGGAGAGTACTGCTACAGCTGGAGTGAAACGCGACAGTTCCCATGGAGCTTTGACCAGATATGCAGCACCTGGAATATCTGCTGAGATCCTCTCCAATGCTACCTATCGTCAACACCTACTCAATGCTTTCGTCGCTTCTTGCATCTCAGGGGAGCAGCTTGGGCCGAACGCCAGGCATTGGCTCATGTTGCTTCCAGACTTTCTAATGCGGACGAAGGCGTTGGAGACATCGAGCATGGCGATATCTGCCGCGGCGCTGGGCCGCATATACGGCGATCCGGTGCTGGTTCGCGAAAGTCTGAAGCTCTACACACGAGGACTGAGGGAGCTGCAGAAAGCCCTCTGGAATCCTAAGCTGATGTACGATGACGAAGTTCTAGCTGCTTGCTTGGCGTTGAGCATGTATGAGATCATGGAATGTCCGGCAGAGGCCTGGCATGCGTATGCCATCCATTGCAAGGGCTTTTTGAGACTGGTTCAATTACGGGGGGTGGATGCCCATACTTCTGGCATCGCGCATGAGCTCTTTGTCGGGCTTCGGACTCAGGGGGTATGACCCGTTTGATTCGCTATTTGAACCATTAGGAAGTAATCTAGGTTAACAGTTCTTAGATACTCTTTAGCCTGGAAGCGCATCACCCAACCTTCTTGTCGGATCCTCCCTGGATGCAGGGGCCATGGAAGGACACTCCCAAACGGCTGCTGGACCGACTCGTCGACTGCCTTGCTGTGGCGCCGGGTATCATCAAACAGAGTGATGGATTTAAGAATCTCCGCTCGAAACAGCTGCTCGACTCAGCTCTCGATATTGTGCGCCAATGCTGGCAGTTAGATGCTGCCCTGCAGGGCATCTACGAAGACCTCAAGGAGGAAACGTCCGGCCCACTGTACTGGTCGGTGCTCTCGGAAGAAGACAATCCAGCTGATGACCCGAAGCACGGCAAAGTGTTTCCGGTGGCATTCCAGTTCTCAGACCTGAAGATGGCAGGCACCCTGATGATGTACTGGGCCATCACGGTCATGCTCTGGTCGGGACTCTGCAGTCTCTACCAGTTTATCGCAACCATCGAAATGGACCCCGTCGATGCTTACTGTCCCCACTACCCGAATTGTCGCGACGACACATTCTGCCGCTGCCGGAATCTCATCCTGACACCTTCTGGGTCACTGCGGTTCAATCCCAGCAAACTCCCCCCTCTCGGCCATCGAATCGACTTCATGACCCCGGCATGCAACGTCTGCCAATCGGTAGAATACTGCCTGAAGAGCCCAATGATGATTGCAGGCGTGTTCGCCGTCAGCGCGCCGCTGAACATGGTGTTCGAGACGGTCAGGCACAACCCGGGTTGTGCGCGGGAGACGGCGTGGATGAAGGCGACGCTGGAGAAGATTCAGAACAAGGGGGTGCGGATCTTGAAATACTACCACGAGAAGTCAGCGAAGTCTGCAGGTTGACGCACGAAAGATTAGTCAGTACATAATTTTAATTTAGCTGGATGAAGTGGAATTGTATGTTGTACATAGCTGGTACGGTATCTCCGCAAAAAACCCCGCCACCAAGCCATTTTCCCGCAATTTTTATCTCATACTTCTCAACAAATTTATATGATACCCCTATGATTTTCTTTTATTAAAAAGTTATAAATAATCACTAAGTAAAAAACTTTATATATATAAAATTTTTTATGGTTTTGCTTTGTTATGGAGAAATCTTATAAAGAAGTTAAGGCATATTAAAAAACTTCCCAAATTTATACGTGAAAACCCAAAAATATGTATATTTTTAGGGATTTACTCTACTTTATAAAGCACAATTCCTCAACCATTATTATTGTGACGGCTCAGTCGAAAACGAAATAAATTCATATTTGGTAGCCTATTTTACAAGAATTCGAAGCTGAGGAAGGAAATTGAAATCAGGACTGTGGGCGAGGGATGTGATATATCGAAGCGAGAGCGACCCGGCCCTTTCCTAATTCGGAACTATCACGTGATCAAGAGTCACCTGACCAGACTTCTGAGCCGCGCCGTCACAATTATTATCTCCCTTTTAACGATGAGACGGTTAGCTGACGGCCGGAAGGAGCTACCGTCGACGCTGTTTTCAGCGTCTACCTAACCACACCTTCTCACCACGGCCTCACCACGATGCCTCCACGCACCCGGACTTGCAGCGACGCGACCGCATCGCTTCCCCTGGTGCCTGTCCCTCCGTGGTTAGTCCTGGTTGATTCTCTTTTTTTGGTGTACATCCAAATCACCACCTCGAAGATCGAGTGCCGCCATAACAATGAACGACCACCGGTCGGCCAGATTGGGGAATTGGAGACGTAAGCTAACCAATTATGATCTCGGGAACTGTAAGAGAAGGGAATGTTCATTCTCTGGAGCCGTGGCCCTCAGGGGAACAGATAGGTGCGCCTTACTAATCCCCACTAAGTTAGGGAGCCGTTCTAACAAACTGCTACGATATACGAGTGGAGTCACGTGACTATACTCAGGTCCGCTCAATCTCGACAGCCCGCCTCTGAAATATTCTGGAAACTGAGACCTGGAGACTGTCTGACTCCTAGTGTGGGATCAACACTGGGTTCTTAATCAAGGCAATTTATGAATGTGGTCTGAAACCGACCTAGATATTGTAGGTCCAGAGGCTGAGAAGGAATCCAATTCTAGGCAAGGCAGCTGGCGGAGTTGATTGTAAAGCTGTCATGCGATAAGATCGAAGTGGGGTAGCTACCTATGTAGGTACTACGTACCTGGATACCTCTGCCGTCCGGATGACGGCTGATGGGCCAATACTAATCCTTTCTTGGCTAAGCGAGACCCACTCCTCCGGATTTATGTAGGATCTCCATGTTTCCTCTTTATTTTCCCTCCTCCGCATCTTCTTACATGTAACCCATCGGCGCTTGTTGGCTTTACGTTTACCTTCATCGCTCGTTCTTCGTCAGTCAATCTCGTTGACTACACTCTTATTCAGCTCTTCTTCCCCCCCCGGCTCTCACAATATGGCATCTCAGCCCCAGGAGGACTGGGAGGAGGATCCCCCACAGTCCATGGTTGCGAGCTTTTTTAGTACCCAAAGTGATCTCAGCAGTGTACCCACCCTGAATGATCAACGCATTGCTGAAAATAAGCTCAATGATTATTGCCCCCAAGAAAAAGATGATGCAACTCAAAAGGTCCTGTCAAGTTTCCTGGAGTTTCTCCCAGCAACAGGACGTCAGGTCCTTATCCAATTCATCGCCAACATCTCTACCAATGTTGACCAGGTTCTCTACAGCCTGTCTAACCATCTTCTGACCTGCATTCTCTATCCCAGTGAGTTCCATGTTCTTTACTTTTAGAATTCTATCTCAATTCTAATTTCTGCGTCCATATACAGTGAAAGCCAGATCCGCCACCCCAATCACGCCTTCGCCCCTCCCAGACAACGAGGAAACTCTGGAGGAAATTGCAGCAATCATGGATCAGTCTCCCAGCAGGTATCCACAAGGAGCTTTGAAGAAGCTCTGTCTTAAGCGTGATAATTTCCGCTGTATTGCGACCGGACTCATCGACGTATCAGCCAAAAAAGAGCAGGGGGTAAAATGTAACACAGAACTCGCCCACGTCCTCCCATTTTCAATTGGGCAGTGGGAAAACAGTAAAGATGTTTGTCAAAGCTTCTATTCCTTCCTATCAATTACTTACAAGGTCCAGGATCACAGAGTCAGCCAGATATGGGCAACCTTAACGAAACTCTTTCCCTTTGTCAACCTTCGTCCTTCTCAGATCAACGACCCAACAAATCTGATGACATTGTGGTCTGATGCCCATAAAGCGTTCGGCAGCTTTTCTCTTGCATTCGACCCAACTGACGAGACGTTATTGGTACCGTCTGTCCTTCTTAAATCTAGCAGTATGCATATTAATTGTGACAGGGTCAGGACGACCGGTACAAAGTTCTTGCTTTTGGTGACGGATACCCAAACGTTCTGGACGCCTTCTTACCTCAGCCGAATGCCAATAATGAGCGATTCGTCACATTCCAAGCACATACAAACACCCCACTTCCAAGCAGTGTCCTGCTGCAAACTCATGCAGCTCTTGCGAAGGTTTTACATGCCTCGGGGATGGGAGAGTTTATTGACGAAGTTCTTGAGGAGCGGGACAACCTGCGATGTCTTGCCAGGGATGGCAGCAGCAATATCCGGAAGCTGCTCTTTGCTTTTTAGTCCACCCGCATGGCGACCTTTTTAATTCGCCCCATATGTAATTTTACCAGTCTCATACCCGCTTCATTATGATTCTCAATAGATAGACATGCTTGTACATTATTATGATCAATTTATGATTCTGATTCGTTTCTCCATTTCTCAATCTATCTATCTGGACTGATAGGGACGCGAATGGAATGAAAAATCAATCATTCACGTCCCGGGATGTGAAGCTGAGACTATTTTTCACATTGGAACGATGGTGCCAGGGCAGAACGCCCGAAGGAGTACATGCATTGGAGCTAATAATGCAGGGAGATAATACTCTGACATTAAAATATACAGCGCTAAATTCCGATCTGGTATTTCCCATGAGATTGTAATAGATCTAATCTTATAAACCAGTGGTGGACAACAGGGTTCTATTAAAATGAAGAGGCCATCTTTAATTAAATATCTGAGGCATATAGATCTAACTTGATTATGACTGGGAATTTAGCTGCTAATACTTCTATGGTATTTTCATTAATTAGTGACTCTATTTTCGGTGTGTTCTAGAGCCCTTTTTCTCATACTAGAGACCCTTGTTGACCCCGGTTTGTAACCACAGTCGAGAAGTTCAGACTTCATTAGATACATGTGATCAAGATACAAGTACTTCTACTGAGAAACCGGAAGCCTATATTAGTGAAGTGGTGGAATACCCCAAAGCTTTTCACTCAGACTAAATCCGAGCACTGTTGGCCTGCAGATAATCAAGTCATCTTCTTCGATCTTACATACAAGATAGGAGTCATGCTGAACTTGTCCCACGGTAGCCGCCCAATTTCCGGTCCCGCTGACGTGTCCACCGTGATAGAGAAAAGATGATGGGCTTTCCCAAGCGTGCACAACGGATCCCCGGCCATAGGAGCAGATCGCAAAAATACAGGTTACTCTCCAAGCACTAAAACCTGGCAAACCGGATCCAATGAAGACTTCGACACAGGTATAATCAATGACAGAGCAAGGATTTTGGGATTATCAAAGAAAGTGGAGCCGTCTGATTCTAAGGATCATGGTAACGTCGAGCGGGAACGTATTGGTCGGAGGACTGAAGCAGAAATGACTGCGGCATGTTCGCGATTGGCTGTCACATCAACTGCATATTCGAGTTGGAAGCCCCTTTGAAACGCCGCGAGGCTGTGTCAGTGATTTCACAAGATCAGAGGATCAGAACCGCAACTCCGAACCGAGCGAGTGCCGATTGTGGAGCCTCGGTGCCGTCTCGGTGCCATCAGACCTGGCCGGTCCCCTGACGCAGCCAGCTTCATGGAAAAGCCTGAGGGTCTGAGGATATGCGGGAGGACGGGAAATGAGGAGCGAAGGCATCATAGAGTGACGAGAAAAGCGCATTCATATGAAATGGACAATGGTTCATGCGATCAATCCGGTTCGACCGTTCATGGGAAAGACGGTCACGGTTCCCATGACAGGAGAATGACTAGTGAACTGACCGAATTTTAATCTGCAAAACGCAGGGGAAAGTGGTCTGGAAAATGGACTCAGGCGTCCAACGATCCACCAGGAATTCGCCAGCGTGGGGAAGCGATTCAGCTAACTATCGGCGACTCCGTAGCTGCAGGGGAGACACTTGGCACCTTACCGGTTCAGCGGAGTCGCCGGACCACACGGCATCGACCATCAGGCTGGAAGAGAGTGGGAAGAAGAGAAGATGGAGGGTGTTGCTCGTCGAGGGACGCACCTGGGGTTTATATACATGGGAGGGCTCGGCAGGGAGCGGGCAAAAGCGGCCAGAACCGGCGCTATCCCCGTAACGGGTTACGAAGGCACTCTCTAAGCCAGATCGGGTAACAAAATCACCCTCCGGGGCAGGCGGTGAGGGACGGCAGACGGACGGTTCAATGGCGGCCGTTTCCCGCGCCCCGCTAACCGGATGATTGTATACTCGACTAATTATTTTTATTTTTTAATTTTATTAAATAATAACCATTTATTATTTATTATGTTATTTTTTATATAATGACTAGGTGCTGTTGTTGAGTTATTAAGAGTCAAAATATAGAAGTCGATAATTTTATCACCGAAAATTTGGTGGTGGCGGGTTTTTTTGCGTTAGTACTGTACGGAGGTATATCTGTAATTAATCATAGGGCTGATTCTGACACTTTAACTTCCATTGACAAGAAGCAAAATCTAGGTGATGCGAAGTAGAGATTCGGATGTCTATATGTATATACACATACAGAGTATTAGTAGTAAATAATACACACCATCTCACGCACCGAAATCTGCCTGCACATCACCACGTGACTCGCATCTTGAGTCCAAAACAGGATTAGCTGAAGAAGAAAACAACGTTGCCTAGCCACAGCCCCACAACATTAAATTAGCACCAATAATAGCGTGGCGCCAAGGTTAAATAAGGTTCGACTAAACTGGACGACATATTAAATATGATTGGCTGAGGCTGTTGCAGTTCCCCTCGCTAACCCTCTTTGGGCCGCAACATGCGACTGGCCGTGCCCTTTTGGGGAATCAACTTGCGGATGGATATGGAGGAGGCAGATATGTAGATAGTATTTGTTGAATAAAGTCATCATAGGCTAGCTGGAACATAGCCTCAAGACGGCTACTTAAGGGTTGCCTCTGTCTTGACCAAGCTGTGGTATATAAGAGGAGACAGACAGACAGACACACAGACACCAGCTCAGTCGAGGCTCGAGTATGAGGTTCTGTCCAACTTCTATAGATTGATCAGTGGACGAACACTTCCTCTTTATTTAACGCCGTTCCTCTCTCTGTCTCTCTCTCTCTTTGTTTTTATTTTTTTATTTCTATTTTTATTTTTTTCTACTTATTGATCTATTTATCTATCTTCTCACAATGTTAACCGACCACTCCAAAGTCAGCATCGCCCAAATCATCTTCTACGTGCCTGCCGTCCTGCTAGCGGCATGGCTGCTCTTCCACCGACATGCACATCGACATGGACAGGGGCAAGGGCGCCCTCGTCTGGCGTGGTTTGTCCTGATGGTATTTTCACTCGGTTAGTACCTGAATAGTCCATCCCTATAACATTATAACATGCGCGTTTTGTACTTTTCAATATTGAGATTTGGCTATGCTGACATTCTACAATATTTGTGCAGTCCGCGTCGTCGGCGGCATCATCGTCATCCTCTACGAGAATCAGCCAGAGAACATCAGCCTGACCGTCGCGGCGATCGTGCTCCTGAATGCGGGCGTGTTCCCTTGTATTGCGGCGACAATTGGGTTGATTTGGATAATGTACGTACAGTACAGTACATACGTATCTCTGTCTATGTCCCAGGTCCCAAGTCCCAACTCCCTGCTGGCACATATCTACAACGCATATATATAAAATTCAACTCCTTTGCTGAATACTTATCTAGAATAGCCACCGACTTCCAACACGACTCCTCCCTTCGCTACGGCCTGATTCTGTCGCGGATTTTGTTCCTCGTTGGCCTCGCGCTGCTCATCGCTGGCGGCTCGCTGGAAGGGAACTACAAAAATCCAACCGATGTGACGACGGGGCTGAAGCTCATCCGAGCCGGGTATATCATCATCGCCGTGTTTGTCGGCTGTTTGCTGGCTTTTCAGGTGGTTTTCTGGTGGAATGTGGGTAGATTGTCGTTGAGCAGTTTGACCGTAAGTCACCTCTATTATAACAAAAAAAAAAGAGAAAAAGGAATGAATATATACTGACGTATGTATATCAAGATCCTCAAAGGCGCCTCCTCCGCAATGCCCTTCTTCGTCGTACGCCTCACCTACGCTTTTCTCTCCATCTTTCGACCGTTGGACCTAACCTGGAGCGCCCTTGACGGCTCCGTCGCGCCGTTGGTCGTCATGGCCCTTCTCATGGAGTACATTGTTGTGTGCATCTATCTTCTCGTGGGGTTCAGTATTCCGCCTGCTTCTGCGAATGAGCAGCGGCAGAGTGTCGAGTGTGGGAATGACGGAGTCGACGATGATGGGACGTCAAGACGGATGATGACGGCTGGTCATGCGCTCTCGTCGAAGGAGGTGACTGAGACTGTTTGATCAGATTTTGTCTGATCTGGTGTGATCGATCTCACTGAAGTAGGTTAAATTAAATACGTAGGTTGCAATCAATCGTGCAGTACGGCAGAAATGTAACTGCAAAAATGGTTTTCTGTTTGTGCTAGAGACATATATAGTGCGGGTGGTTTTTGTCTTCCCGGACGATGCTTGTTATGTAGATCAGTGATCTAAAAATAAAAATAAAAAAAGGCCCCACACATCATATTTGAGAGACTGAGAGACAAATAGACAGATAGGCAGGCAAGCAGATCGTCCTCATCCGTCGTCAGCTGCATCTCGTCAATCAACACATTGACAATCATTGATTCAGCTATTCAGACACGATTCGAGCCTTACCCCTGAAGTTTATAACAGTTTGAGAGTTCATTCTGATTGTTTGTCGACCAGGAAGGAAGTTTGTCTCGGGCTACAAGCAACATTAGCAGCGAGGACAGTTTTTTTTAATGTGCGTGCATGCATATATGGGTGATATTAGCACTCGCTGCTTCTCTCTAGGTAGAGCCCAACCGAATTTAGTAAGTTACTGCTGAGTGTGGATTGGTTCTATTCTGCTTCTCTCATGATATATATATATATAGACATTCTTCTAGCGTTCCGCTCTGACCTTTGTCATTGAAGCGTAATAATTGAACTGTACCCCATATTGTCGTGAAATCTTAACATGATGATAAAATCTTTCATGTGGTCGAGTGTATAGGCCAAGTCAAGAGTGGTCATGTCATCCTCTTCAGCCATGAAATTCCATTTTCATCTTTCTGTGATTCTACCGCCTCCATCCCGCCCAGGATCATCCGCAGACTCCCCAGCACCTCATCACACTCGTCCAGCGCCAACGGGAACGTGATCCGCGTGACCTGCATCAGGAACCACTTGCGCATCGGCGATTCAGGCCGAGACAGCCGGGCCCCGATGACCAGACACCAGATGAGTGCTCCGGGGAGAGGACCCCAGTAGGTGTCGATATCGGTCTGTCGGAGGAGGGTCTGGAAGAACTCGGTAGTGATGATCCGGCCGTAGTCGGCATCATACGATGCGAATCCAGAGTAGGAGCTGAAGAGGAGGGCTGCGTGAAGCAAGACCGCAGCTTTATTATAGTCGTCGGCAGAATTGTTGTGTTTGTAAGACGACGAGGAGAACGCCTTCAACGTGGTGAGGAGCCGGTCGTGGATGAGCGTCCACTCCGCGAAGATTCGCTGGCGGACGACCAAACTGGCTGAGTGGCAACACTCTCTGGACAGCATCACCAGGCGGTAGAGATCACTCAGAAGGTGGATGATAGATGGGCTGATCTTCGACTCCCGGAAAGCATCCTGCCCCCGTCGAAAAGTGAAGACGTTGAAGTCGGGAGGGTGGGACGGAGATGGACTCCGATCTGCCGCTCGAGATGATGCGTCTGAATCTGCGAAGTTTTTGACAACTCTTTGCAATTCTTCCATACTAGTCAAGTTAGTTACAGGGTTCCATTGAAAGAAAGGCAAGAAAAAAAAAAGGAGAGAGAGAAAGAGAGAGAGAGAGAGACGTCCGCACTTGATCATACATTAGAATGCTGTTCTTCAAATGCCCTTCGAATCCTAACTTCTCCACTCCACCGCGCAATCGAATAATGCGTTGGATGCCCCGTTTTTGCTGGTTAAAGGCCTCTCTATTCTCATTAACAAACTGACATGGCTGCATTAGTATCGATAGCGAGGTGAGGTGCCAGAACACTCAGGAAGACATGCGTACATCAAACGTCAGAAAAGACATCATGGCTGCGATATTCACATCACTACACGCTTCATCCAGATTGGCCAGCGCATCGTTCAACAGACTCAGGGCGATACTGCGTTGGTGGAGGGTGACATCGCTGATCCCTCCTGCGCCATTGAGGTCGTCCCAGGCGGACGCATTGAGGATCTTGGCGCTTATCAGGGGCACATGGCTGATCGAGGCAGGAATGACAGTGCGAAAGAATGGGTGAGCTTCGCGACTGGATTGCAGGTATTGGTAGACGACTGACAGGGTCAGTAGTCACGTTCATAAAACTGTATATTTCCGGTGCGACGGCACGTTCAATGAAAGCAGGAATCGAAGAGATGAGTGCGAGAATTACACCTCACTCACAGCTCTGCATCCTCCAGAAGACCGCCTCGGACAAAAACAGCCGAGAAGGATCCAGCGCGAAGCCGATCTCCCGTAACATGCCACTCGACATCTGATTAATGGGCATCATGGCGAGATTAGCTTCGTCAGCCTCGGCCTGCTTTCGCCGTCGATGTTTCTGCCTGTGATACTGTTTCGTGATATGTGAGCGTACCCGGCTGATCCGTTCACTCTTACCCCGCTGGGGATGGCCGGTGATCACGACAAAAGAGGTGTCGTTGATCTTGTCATCCATGGCTGAGAGAGAGGGGGGGAGGTCAATTTAGTGCAGATGCGAAAAGAGGAAAGAAATGAATCCATAAATCTCGTCATGATGTCTCTCTCATATACATACTCACGTACATACATGTAGGTAATCATCCAGTCGGACTAATGCGTTAACTCCGAGCCGGATCCAAAGTTCACTCCGTAGTGCAAATTCCCGATCTGGTTTAGTCTGCCTGTCAGACACCATCGAGCTGCATTAAATCAGCACCGAAGAGCATCTTCACGAAACAAACCGTATGAAGTGTCAGAAATGTGCAATATCCAGCACAGGAATGGTTTCCTGAGATTTTCGGACGAAAAGATGCGAAGGCAACAAAGAGGCGACTCCACCTGCTATTATAAATATAAAGACTGGATCAGTCGAACTGGTTCTTTCGACATGGATATCATTTCACGGCGCCGATAATCCTGCATATTATTCTTGCTCTTTTGCTGTCTGTAACTTTCAGAAACAATTGTCTCTGGCGAAGATGTCGACTGAGTCAAAGAAACTTGATTCGAGCGCTGTCTGGTTTGGTATGTGACACCAGGTCAATTACCTTCTTTACGTTTTATATCTCCAGACCAAGCTAATCAGGATCAGTCACCGGTTGCTCCTCCGGTCTTGGCCGGTCCTTTGCGAAAACTATCCACGATGCTGGCCACCGCGTCGTAGCCACTGCTCGCAATGTCGACTCGCTTTCTTACCTTCCGGATGGACCGAACGTGCTCAAGCTGAGACTCGATGTCACCTCCAAAGAGGCCATCACCACGTCCATCGCCGCTGCTGTGGAAAAGTTCGGCCGGATTGATGTTGTTATCAACAACGCCGGGTACGGCCTCGTGGGCGATACTGAGGCGATTCCCGAGGCAGATGCTCGACAGCAACTCGAAACCAATTTCTGGGGCCCTGTGCGGATCACACAAGAGGTGCTTCGCATCTTCCGAGAGGTCAATCCTCGTGGGCAGGGTGGCACCATCGTCCAGATCAGCACGGTGGGCGGATGGGTGACTTTCCCAGGGAACGCTTTCTACCACGCCAGGTCAGTTTCATGCATTTCCAAGATAGAAGCAATAAGCTAACACCGTCGGCAGTAAATTTGCCCTCGAAGGATTCACCGAGGCCGTCGCCAAGGAGATGCATCCAGACTGGAATATCAACTTTTTGATCGTCGCTCCTGGAGGTGTGCGCACGAATTTCGCCGGCCCTAGCCTGAAGCTTGCTCCTCGGCATCCAGCATATGACACGACCAACGGTCCTCTGAATCAGCTGCTACAATACATCAGCAATCCTGCATCTGAGGCCAGCTGGTGCGATCCAGATGTTTGCGCCAAATTGCTTTTTGACACCGTGGTTGGTCAGCACGAGCGGCCCTTGCCCACGCGATTACTGATGGGTGGAGAAACGATCCCGCTCACGAAAGCGGACATCGAGAAGACGCTGAACGAGATGGAGACCTGGAAGGAGGAGACTATGCGATGCTCACGGGGTGCTTCACAGCTGGGAAATCTCGCTCATTAGTTGATCATTGTTTAGCTTGGGAGACAATAAGATGTATCTTAATGCCTATATTAGATTCTAGAGTCATTAAGATAGTATGTACTCGCCAGGTGCATCCATCTTCTTCGGGTAATGGTTGAGCCAGTGCCATCTGTAGCAGTCAATGAGATTAGTCAATGGCGACAAAAGTAGAATATTGTTCCACTTGCGGATCGAGGGATTACTTTTTTGACTCGAGAATAGCAAACTTGAGAAGCCTTGTTTATTTGATGTCCTTGCTCTGATGAATCCTTTGAATCACTGGTTTTTGGAGTAAACAGGGGATTAGAAAGCTTAAGTGAGCGGGCGAGGAAGGTGGAAGATGGATCGCTGTTTGTCTAGCTGGAACGTGACTGGCACGTATCCTGACAGAACTTAGGAGAGCAGGTGACTTCCCTCAACAAGTACTAGCTGATCACAATGCCAGTTTTAGAGAGAAGAGAGAAAGAAAACGAAAATGAAAAAGAAAAAGAAAAAAGAAAAAAGAAAACAAAAAGTCTGCACTACCAAAACAGTGCCAAATATTTGCGATATACCGAGCCGTGTCAATCATTTGGATGCTATCATTCTCTCTATCAACGCCTTTATGATTCTAGATATATGTATGTACATACTATAGAAGACAGGCTGGGAAAGGAGTATAACCATACTGTAGATAGAAGTAGAGTCCTGCCCTTTCCTTCTACCCAGTATGGTAAATGCGACCGACATATCGTTTCTCATGACACGTTTCCATCACATTTCGCGGATCGAAATTACCGACCTATCATCTTCAGCGTTCATGTCACTCTTCGGCGTGCTTAGCCTTTCGCTCTTCGGCGTCTTTAGTCTTTCTTCGCCCCATTTATTTTTATCCTCCAGACCATATTCGGTCTCCAGCTCCGTCCGGAGGGGAATCTCTTTCTCGAAAAAGACCAGCAGAAAGGCAACTCCCGCGAAGACAATACCAATCTGCCAGACCAGTCTCAGAGCGTCAGTAAAGAGCGTGCGCACCTCTTGTTGGGTGCCAGGGGCTAGGGAGTTCACAAAGTCCCGCGTGGCATGCTGGTACGCTTGCCCGTGGGACAGACTCGCGCGCACTGACTCATCCTGGATCTGATGCAAGCGCCGCTCGATTTGCGTGTTGAAGATGGCTGCAGGGATAGCAAACCCCCAGACGTTGCCAAAGCAGCGGATAAAGGCCATGCTGGCGGTGGCGGCTGCCTGATCACTTTCGGCAAGACCAGCCTGAAAGGCTGGGAGGAGCGTGTCGAACACCATGCCGGACCCGGCAGCGGCGATGATCTGGAAGATGACCCATTCAGCCGTGGACGATCCCGGGCCCAGCAAGCTGAACAGTCCGAGTCCCAGTGTGGCCAGGGCAAATCCGACGAGATGGAGGATCTTGTATTTTCCAAAATGCGAGAGCAGCAGGGCCGCGATGGCAGCCCCCGGAATGGCCATGAGAACACTGGGCAGCAACTGGACGCCCGACCGGGACGGACTGGACCCGAGAATGGCCTGGAAGTAGAGTGGAAGAAAGAAGATGACCCAGAAGAGCAGGGACGAATTGATGAAGGTATTGACGAACACAACCACGGATGTCCTGCTTTGGAACAGCCTCACCGGAGTCATCGGCTGAACGCACAAATCGGAACCTTCATACAACAAATAAAGCGCAAAACCGCTCAGTCCCAACAGCAAGGGAGCCAGGATATGCCCTGATTCCCAAGCGTACTTGGACCCACCGTAAGTGAGCGCAAACAGGACAGAAACGCTGGCCATCACGAGGATGACGCCGCCGAAAACATCAATCCTCTTAAGGCGTTGCCTCAAGGTCATCTCGTGGTTGTGCCTGACATGAAGGAACAAGAATAAGAGAATCATGGCGGTGCCTCCGATGGGAAGGTTCAGATAGAAGATCCATCGCCAAGTGGTCCTCTCGATGATGACGCCGCCGAGAAAGGGGCCCAACGAGGTTCCGAGGGCGAAAATAGCGAGGATAATGGCCATGAAATTGCCTCGCTCTCGCAACGGCACCAGGTCTGAGATGATCACCTCCACCATCATTTCCACGCCACCACTGCCCATGCCCTGGATGACGCGGCCGACTATCAGCATGGCTCCGTTTCGTGCCGAGCCGCAAATGGCACTGCCCACGATGTAAATGGCGACAATTGCGATCATGAGCCATCGCCGTCCAAAGAGGTCCGCGATTTGGCCGCAAAGAGGGGTGACCACTGCACTGGAAAGATATCATCAGTGAGAGGGAAATAGAGATTAAGCTGGACTGTCTTCCACTCCAATTTTACGACCACGAGAAAAGCAACCTACCTCGACAACGCAAAGAGATTGTTCACCCAGACGTAGCCGTTGTTGATCTTCAGATCCTGGATGATGGTAGGCAGCGACGTGATGAGAACCGTGCTCTCCAGCGCCGTCAAGAGGCTGGTGATGCAGAGAGCGACGATAATGCACCAAAATCGAACACTGCGACGGTTTTGGTTTCTCTGCTGAACATTTGGCGTTGTCGGCCTCTCAGTCAAGTCTATCATCTCCATGCCCGCCGTCAGCTCCTCTCTCAACTCCATTTCGTATGCTGCCATCTTTTGAGAAGTTTCTCCGTTGATGGCAGGTTGAATCGGATCGAATCGAGTCAGACAGGGTGACAATTCACCTTCTCATCCCCAGATGCCTTCCCTTGCATCAAGACAGGAACCGAAAGAGCAGCGAGTCCCGGGAGTTATGTCACTCATGACGTCGTAATTTCTGTCAAGAAAAATATTTTGTGCCGAAAATATTACCCAGGAGCATTGCAGCACCCGGGATCTTCGGATGGCCATCCCCATTCTGTTAAGGGAGAAATGTCGCTAAAGCTTAGCAATGTCATGTATTAATATATCAGCGTTCATTGGACATGTCTCCATTCCACAGTGGGTCAGGTGTCAGCCATTCTGAAGGAACAAGCAAACGGCAATAATAGTAATGATCAGTCGATCGACCATCATTCCTTTAGGGACGAGTTGGGAACTGAACGCGGACAATCCACCCTAGCAGGCATTAGTGCGGATGCTAGTGGCGGTCGGATGAACCTTTTGTCACGTCGACACTAAAGTGGACCTGCAGAAGATGATCCTTATCCACTACTCAGAAAGCTTGAATCCCGACTATGCTTTCTGCAGGATGGTCTCGAGTCAGGGGACGCAAGGTGGATGATGATGATGAAACCACCTTTTTTATCGTCCGTTCCGTGCAAACGAAGGTGAATCCGCCGGAATCCCGTGATAACCGGACCAGATTCCCCGTGACACGCCCCTTGCCCCTTTTTGGAACCAAACAACCAAACAAGCCGAACCTTGGAACTACCTCGGAACTGCCCCTCTGCCCCCATCTCTCTTATCTCTCTTGGTGTGGGTTCTGTCAAATCGATGGAATTGGCCACCTGTCACTCATAGCTTACTGGAACGACCATTCAACCGCTCAAATCTGCCCTCACTTTTGCTCTCGAGGATGCTGCACTGGTCGATTAAGCCAACCTGCAACTCCTCGTCGCCGGAGCCCTTCCGCAACAGCTGGCGGTAATCCTGATTGATGGCATCTTGCCGGTATGCGTCATTGATGTCCTTGCAGAAGCACCTCCCATCCTCATTGCTGCCGTGAAAGACGAATCGGTTGCAGTCGAACACCGCGCGGGGACTGATCTGCGTCGCCCCGCGATGATGCGTGCTGATCTCCGCGACGTGGGCGTTGGGTCGTGGACGGCACGGACACTGAAGACAGCGGATAGACGTCCATCGCGTATCCAGCACTACTGTCTACTCAGTAGACTGCTTAGCACGCAGGTCAAATTGCTCAGCCAGAAGCCCTGCGGGTACTCGGCCACCATGTGCACAAAAACGTGTTAGAAGAGGAAGATAGTCAGGTTCTTCTGGCGGTGCGACGCTGCGACACAGGTCAGGCCGGTGTGCAGGACGAAGAGGATATTCTGGTCGTCTTGGAAACCGGTCAGGAAGACGGCCGACGTAAAGCCCGGTGGTGGTCGAGCGGACAATGACCAGTAGCTTGTCGTCAAAGGCTGTTGAATAGTCCCCCGCGAGGCAGTTCTAGTCCGGAACAGGCAACAGACATGACGAGGCGACGGCGCGGAGTTCTTTTGAGAGGCTCCGTTTCTCCATGTCAGTCCAGTCTGAACCTTTTCGATCGTAAAGCTCAAAGCAGAGCTCGTCCAGGATCTGGCCCTGGGAGGGATTTTCGCAAGGGGTCGTCGATGCCATGGCCCGTGCTCCGTAGTCCGTCCATTTATTGCATGTGCGATGACTAGGATTCTAACCAGAAGCAGGCGAGCATCTGCATATAGAGCAAACAGGAGACCGATACAAGCAGAAAAGACAATGCGATCCAATTCTGAGAATCGTTGCTTAGCGTGATCTGCTCCGTTGATGTAAGGAGTCAAGCTTGGGATTCTTCATATGAGTCCCTTGCGTCTGAAGTTGCGTTTGGACTCATGCCAGCAGCCGCAGACTGACTGCTTGGTACCTAGTTTGCGATACGAATGATGGAAGATGTGGCATCAGCCAACCAGCATATAAGCTTACTGTCGACCTCACCTTCATTACTGTCGGCCATTAGGATCTGCCGATCGATCTGCTTTGAGCCTGTTGCTTGTATGCGGCTGGAGTAAAGCCACCAAGGCAACAGATTATGCCCTCGTCTACGAGGTGTTAGAAGACCAAGGCTAGCTGTCTGTCGGTGTATGTGTGTTGCTAGCACGACTTGTAGGTCAGTAATACAACTTTGTATTACTCACTGCAGATGTCAGAGAGGATTAAGTAGTACCAAGTGAGGGGAGAGTTGTCAAATAGGAACTACAGCATGAATCACGTGATAGACTGGTGAAAGTCAATTTGAACACATATCAAAGTTCGAATAATTCCCATGTGCCTGAAGTAGCATTATTATATATATTACTTACCTGATCGGGAGATACTTACCATCAATATCTCCTAATGAAGGTCATTGTCACCGGTGCCACTGGCTTCATTGGCAGCCACATCGTTGCGGCATGCGTTGCATCACCCGACATTTCTTCCGTCATCGTCCTCACCAGGCGGTCCCTGGACAATGCAACTGTCAAAAACAGTACAAAAGTGACGGAGATCATCCACGAGGATTTTAGCCAGTATCCGTCCGATCTGTTGGAGCGTCTCAAAGGTGCAGGGGCCTGTATATGGTGAGTTGAGTGGAGCCAGTAGTAATGGTTGTATATTTATTTGTTGGTATACATGTCAGCGTTCATCGTGCACTGATCTCGGTTCACGATCCAGGGCGATTGGAGGCAGGGTGACGCAGTTCCCCGATCTTGAGACTGCCAAACGGGTTGGCATCGAGTATACGCACGCTGGTGCACAGGCCTTCCTCCAGCATGTCACGCCCTCCCTGGAGGCGGGCCAGAAGTTTCGGTTCGTATATTGCAGTGGGTGGGGAGCAACGGAGGATCCGAACAAGACGCTGTTGATCGTGCCTGATACGAGGAGGATAAAGGTGCGTAGAAAGCTTTCCTCCGTTATCATTGTCTTTAATTGGTTTTAGTATATCAATTCTTTCTTGCCTTTTCTCTTCTTTGCTGTCATGTACGATAGGCGTTCCAATTATTAGCCTACGGCTAAACTAATATCAACTTCCAGGGTGTTGCTGAAAAAGGACTGTTTGATATTGCCAAATCCAGTCCCGACAACTTCGAAGTGTATTGTTTACGACCCGCCGCAGTCTTCCCGCCCACTTACAAGGGCGTCTATTCCATCGCGGGAGCTCTCTTGCCGGCAGTCATGGTGACGGACCTTGCCAAGGCATTTGTGACAGTCGCAACCAAGGGATACACGAAACCGATCATTGAGAACTCGGAGATTACCAAGCTGACCAAGTGATGGATTGGAAATATGTGCAGGGACCTCGTTCATCATCTCAGACTTGTCATTCGATTGCAGACGGTCCTCCCACGCAGGATCAAATTGTGGAAGATGACTGCTAGATACCATAGTTTTTTCGATCTGTTTATTAGCCCTGACGTAGAATTAAATGATCATGGGACGGCTATATGTTTGGCACGTAGAGAGATACGAGCCAACGAAGTTGCTGGCCGGTGGCTACGTGACCGTATTCCTCACGAGAACTGCCTGAGTACAACCTCTGCCAGTCCTGACCTTGGGAATGTACAGCTTCCAAAAACCGCGTTCAACGGAGAATTCGACCTAGGTAAGCACAAAGGGATTGATGGTGAAAGTCCTCCTGCAAAGTTGTCAGGCATATCGCTGGAATCTGGGACGATTTCCAGCAAGTTTCAATCGTAAGAACAGTTGCGGTCTGTCTATGTCCATTCTCCGGGGAAGAGGCCGTATGGTTGTCTTGTTTTTTCACGTTAGACGCGCCTTTTTTCATAGTCCATCATGGATCTGGTTTAAAAAATATTTTTCGAGTCAGTCACGGCCTGGAAACCTGGATTCTAGCCGTGAATTGCATTTTTCCGACGAGTTTCCATGGAACGGACAAGAGAGACCTCGCAAGGAAGCTCCAGTGGAATATGTAGCTCGTGCTGAAGATTAGTCTTCTTCCCTCAATCGGCAGATCAATCCTTTTCCACTCTTGATGTTGCCAACCACGCCTGAGTGACGAGCCAAGCACTGGCTCTACACAGCATGATGCTCCATGATCATGCTCCACAACAAATGTGCCCCACTCCTGACGCAGTACTTTATAGAACCGCAATTTTAGTCATAATTTCGCAATCTGATCCCAGGACAGGCAAAATACATTCCAGCTGCTATTGGGGTTGTCGCAAGAACGCAGGATATGGCGATCAATGACCTCGTCCCCCAAACGTTCGACGTGGGAAATTACCGAGAGTGATGATTTCTTGCTAGCAATCCATGATACGTTGTTGTGAACGTTATAATCCCGGTCTCAACTTGCTAGCACCCATCAGCGGCATTTTAGCTTTCGGGCAGACATGCAGATCACCCTGAAAATGCCATGATCCTCTATGCATGGTGCAGCGACAGATGAATTCGTTTGCCATGAGACTGTTCACCGGTTAAAAGCTGGTCCAAATGTGGAAACCAGAGCTCTCGACAATTGGTTCGACTGCGGCTGCTGGGATTTGTCGGGTTGAAGTGTTCTGAAGGGATGAATGGGGAGCGTGAGGATGGATGATGTGGAGGTATCGAGTATCTGATAGAAGACACGAGAGAGCTGCATGTCAAGCAGATCGTGCAAAGGAAGGCAACTGACCTGGTGCAAACGACCTGACGGGAGTCCCGACTACCTAGTACCTGATAGGTTTAGGTAGGGAGGTAAGTCAACTCGCTCTATCAGGGCAAGAGGAGGGTGGAAGGATCATTCTTTGATCGGAGCAATGTGTTTCTCCTCATTAGGAGAGGGGTGCCTGCACTGACAGGGGCCTCCCTACGTCGGTAGGAAGGTAGGAAGGTAGGAGGAACCCAGGTAGGAAATTTCCAGCGGTTGTCGATCAACAAGGCAGGATCAGTCGAGAAGCGAATAGTCTTAATTCAATGGTGCCTGCCGAAGCGGAAGTCCGTTACGCGTTTCCTCCCTGGGGTCTCCGTTCCCGCCCACACTGCAAAGGCCGGCATTCACTGTACGGAGCAACTCCATCAGACTGCTGTGCTTCGCTGCCTCAATTTCAAACCCTCCACGAGGCACTGAGACATGGTCTGTCCTGGATAGTTTTCTAGAATCTCGATCGCACGACGAGGGCAGGCCTGCTTCAACGCGTTGCTTACGATACAGCAGGGCGCTCTATCGTTGCTCGTCGCCACGAAAGAGCCGGAAAATTCAGTTCGGATGCTGTGCGCTTATCACAAATAACAAACGAGAGGTGATTGATGGTGAGCGTTTTTTCCGGGCACCAGGTGAGTGTCCGATCGCTTCGACAGCCATCATCTCTTTACTGAAGAACTCGATCGTCTACCTAGCTTCGTCGAGAACAATGCGTGTGTGGCCAATTTTTCCTGACATGAATGTCGACGAGAAGCAACTGCCTTGGCCCCTCTCATGACATCACCCTCAAATATACGTGGAAAGACGTCCATCAATTTGTGGTTCCCGCCAGCAGCCGATCGATCCTTTGATCAACAGCAATTAGAACGAACCACACGAATAGCCTGAGTCCTTCAGTTGAGGTTTCCTCGCAAGATTGATAGTGGCTCACACCGGGCAATAAACGAGATGAATGCGTTTCGCTGTCCCAGTTATTCCGGTGAAAATGCCACGATGGCGGTGGTATCTGACAGTCTTGAGATCAGGTCTGTACCATCTCTGAATGACTGTGGCTTGCTGAGCGTGTCTCTATCCTGGCCATGTAACCACGTGAGGGATTATTAACGACTCCGATGCTTCCTGCGAGCAACAAGCTTTCTCTGAACGTCACACAGATGACAGATCCTCCAACTCGGCACACGTGTTAATCCTTATGAAGGAAATTTTCGACAATCATGGGCTGGCAGTGGCAATAGTCATGCTTGATGAATGTCCACTTTGTTCCTGCAGATTAATGGTGACCCACAACTTAGTCGATGTGTCTGGAAGGAGTGTAGCTCTGTATTTGAGCAAATTGCTCCCCTGTGAGTTGAAGTGTCCAGCACAGATTGGACTGAGTGATGCTTGCTTTTAACTATCCCAATGCAAACGTAGCCCACAAACAGCACCGTTTCACGTCATCCAGATATGAGATAAGAATTCCGAACGTCCTAGGTGACAACGATGGTTTCACTGCACATTCTGAAAACCGATTCTAGCTGCTGAATGCCTGAAGCTCTGGACAACGCCGACTGCAAGTTGTCGTACTGAACGTCAAGCAATCCTGAGTGATGATCGCGTCTCTTTCGTCAACAATTTTCAACAGGCAGCGTATTGAGATGTTCTCGATAGGCAGATCCGATAGATGGTTTCCTCATGTCAGCAGAAGACTGGCAACAAAAGATCGACCTCGACTGCTGGTTTCTGCGGCATCGGCCCAAGAAGATGTGTTGGCTGATCATCAACCTGCTGTGGAAGTTTATGGTGGTTATGATCTGTCGTCAGCGGCCTTTACCAATTTTCCCCCAACTTGTCAGCTGAACAGAAATATGAGTGATGGTGTCTAATGAGTGATCCACGATATCCCTCCTGACGGTCACACAGGAAGATCGTGACACAGGAAGCTGGCATGCAACCTAGCAGAAGCTCCAGAGCCTGCTTCCAGCCCGGTCTCGTGTCAAGGTGAGGTGGCGGTGCTTGAGTTGGCCCGTGTTTATTTGTTGCGTCCTGATTCTCGGTTTCAATGTCTCCCTCGGAAATACCGGAATACACTGTGATCCTGATCCTCACATGCTGGTCAATTCAATTTTTTGTTCCTCTGCCAGATGAGCGACCAAAAAAAAAACAATTACTTTACCATGGTGGATTGTGAGATCAGCACTGAAGATCGGAAAGCAATCTAGCGCGATGGAGATAGCGCACGCGACTGTTTTAAGCTTGCCGAAAGGCAGCCAACCCGCTCGGGAGTGGCAAAGTCGACGCCTTGCGGTACCCTTTTCCAGCCTACCACGACGTGGCAGCGAGACAGTCAGACATATGCATGCTCCCAATACCGCTTCGGGACTGTTTTGCCGTTTGTGTGAGATCTCGCTGATTCGCACCGCTCCCACCGGGGTTTTTTTTTCCTTTACCGAAAAGGGGTTGGAAAGAGGCCTGGTCCCAGCGCAGGATCAGCCTGACAGTTAATTTAGCGGCTGGCGAGCCCACAGAGATATCGCGGATGATTAATCTTCCTGTGCGAAATGGATGATGCTCGACGTCCGCGTCGTCGTCCATCTAATCTTTACACAGGTCCTGAGGAGTCCGATCTTTCTGAATATCCAGGCGGCCAGGGCTCTGATGCCGCCTCTAAATCTTACGATCGATTTGCAAGCTCGAAGGTTGCCATACCCAGAGCTACGATCACTGCTGACCAGCCCAGCTCGACTCGACGCGTCGGCCATGCCTGTGAGGCCTGCCGCGAACAGAAGACCAAATGTAGCGGAGACCGTCCAACATGTAAGCGTTGCCAGGATTTGGGTATAACCTGCACGTATGGCGACCGGAAAAGGGAAAGAACCGCTAAGTATGTACACTGTCAGACACTTCCCGGTGAATTCGGTCTGGCTGACGGGGAAAGCGGTTAGGCAGCTAAGGGACCTTACAAGGCAGGTCCAGGATTATGAGCTGCTTCTGAACACGCTGCTCCCCAGGCTGAACCCCGAGGACATGCAACTGATCGAAGACACCTTGGCCAGAGTAGGTTTCCTTGTCAACCGACTCAGGATTTAGGGAGTAGCCTAACGTAGCTCCTGTAGTACAGGATCGAGGGTGAGAAATCAGCCACTAACGAGCTTCCTACTCTGTCTTCCAAGTCGGGTGTTTCGGATGCTGCGTTCGGTGGGAACCCGGTTCCGACGATCTTAACTGGGTTATTAGGTGGGATTGACTACACCGAAGAAGACTTCAACCGCAATGAGCGGTCCAAGGCGGTGGGATTTGTGGGCAAGCACTCTGAAATGTCGTGGATCTACAGTTTGAAGCGAGAAATTGAATATGAATTCTCTGGCCCTGGCAGCGTCCCAGCAGTTTCACCGGAAGATCAAGAGCGTCACTCCATCGCGTCCGTAAGCTACTTCCTTGATGATGTGGAGATTCCGATCATCGAGGACATTGATCCTTTAGGACGTCCTCCTCAAGCGGTTGCTGATGAGTTGATGAATGGCTACTTCAACAATGTTCATCCCGCATTTCCTATTATAAGAAAAGAGACGTTTATGGGGCAGTACAAGTCGTTCTATTCGACGCCTTTCGTGCGACCTGGACGAAGATGGCTGGCAATATTGAACCTGATATATGCTATTGCTGCGCGATATTTCCGTCAAATTCAGACAGAGCGGGCAGTCACTGGTGATGATGACCTGGTATACTTTTCCCGTGCGTGGAAACTCGGTATGGGTGAAAGTGCTATCCTGGGCCATCCTGATCTACAACAAGTCCAAGTGGAAGGGTTATCCTCGTTCTATCTCTTGTCGATAGGACATATTAATCGGTATGCCCTTGTCGCACATTTTTTTTAGCTACTGCGAGTCTAACTGCATTGCTTGTAGATCCTGGAGAGTCTGTAGTATGTCTATTCGCTCAGCCATTGCAATGGGACTAAACTTGCGAAGTGAAAGCACCTACGTTACAAATGTGTCTAAGGAGACTCGATACCGGGTCTGGTGGTCGCTACACACGCTCGAGACGATCCTATGCAGTATGACTGGCCGTCCCCTCAGCACCCGAAAAGAATTTTGCAGTACGCCGCTGCCAGTTCCTTTCGAAGAAGAAGAATTTGCGGATGGGAAGGTCACACTGATCCTGGCGGACAACAAAGTACGGAGTTCCTTAATTGGACAATTTGCCTCGAGGCGTCCAAGTGAACCAGCAATATCTGGACCCACTGATACCAAAGCTGTTCGCCGTGGGAAGGAACTAGTCAATCCAAATGTGTCTCTGTATTTTCTCTGCTTCGTGGACTTGGACCTGATCATGCGAGAGGTCATTGAAACGTTATATGCCCCAGGCGATGCTCGGAAGTCCTCACGTGGAGTTGAAGCCGCTATCACCGACCTCAATAGCAAGGCTGATATGTGGCTCTCTAGGCTCCCAAGTGTGTTTCAGTTTACCGCTGAACAGAAATCTCAAGCCTTCGAGAGACAGCGACTAAATCTGGCATTGCATTTCTACAGCATGAAAGTCTTGCTGTGCAAAGTTTTTCTTCACCATCCTGACAGGCAGTTGGCGGGCAGCGGAACACTTGACAGGTTCTGTGATAGGATATCAGCGCTCTGCATTGACGCAGCCTGTAGGATGCTGGATTTGTTCCCGGATGAGCCGGATGTGATCTGGCTTCACCGGGTTTCTCCATGGTGGTGCGTCTTGCACTATCTCCTCCAGTCGGCTACCGTACTGCTGATAGAGTTATCCTTCAGAGCAAAGTTCAGACTTCAGGAACCGGAGGAACCACTCGAAAAAGTGAGAAAGGCATCGCGTTGGCTGCGCGAGATGTCATCCCGGGGTCTTGCTTCCCAGCGAGCTTGGTCAATGTGGGGCGAGCTCCTCTCACGGCTCGGTCCGAAGCTGGGATCCGAGGTTGACGTCGACACGTCTGAAGTACGCAAGTATCGCCGGATTGATGTCGCTGTCCGCGCTAATCCTGCATGTCCAGGGGGGACTCTTACGTCGACCTTAAGGACGGTTCGACCAACTCAATCATTGACCAGCCGGATGTCAGTCTCTATCCTGGAGAGCCCATCACTGCGCTTTTTGCCGTCAGGTACATATGGCCAGCCTCATGGAAGTGTCCTTGCTCGGGGTGAGACCATGTGGGCTTCTTCGGCCAAGTCTGAAGAGATGCACGACAGCGACAGTGAGATGGATGCAGGACCTGACCGTTGAGGTCGTCATGCCCTTTTCTCCTTACCTTTTTCCCTCGGTCTGTGTTTTTGATTTCTTGCCGTACATCTAAGAATGATACAGCACACGGTATATCACCTCTTATAGAACTGAATATGTCGGCATCCAGATATCCTGTGAATAATATGAGAGTTATCATTGTATGCAAATGAAACACACCGTGGAGGTTCAATCTGTCTAGTGTGATATGAGCACAGGTCATCGAATTGATATACGCAGAATGTGTTTTTAGCATTTGAAGAAAGCACATCTTGCATTTTTAACAAAGATCTCAGCATGTTATACGTAAATGGTATTCATTAGCCGATCACCTGAGTCATGACTATATGAGAGGCCTCGCCCATTCGTCCATGTTGGCCTTTTTATCAGTGTCAACGACTGAAAGGCATTGCGAATGATGGCTCTTTGGTGAGGATTCCAGAAAACAGATCAACGATATATGCGGAGGATGAGAAGTATGGGTGTTTTCCGATTCTAAGGAATTTGAAAGGAATGCCTTTCTATGTTCTCTCATGTCATTACAAGAATATACCACGGCTACAGAATGATGTCCTGCCCGTCTCAAATCATTCCTCTTCTGATTACTGCTACAGCTTTACCCCCCTTGGCACCTTGATAGGATCCTTGACAGCTGACAAGGACTCGACAAACTTCATCCCTGCCTGCTCGTCTTCCGCAAATAAATGCTCCTTCACCAACCGCGAAGGGGTCTCCGCAAGCCATTGCTCCAGGCTAAAGTCCTCGAATCTCGCCGCCCGAAAGATCTCCAAGAACTCGACAGGCTCGTCCTGACTCAGATTCTCCACATAATGCGCCATTCCCTTTGGCACGATGCCCACGTCGCCGGCCACATAGTTAAATGTCCGAGAGGTTCCGCTGGCCGCAAAGATGGTAATCCGGGCCCGGCCCCGGATGAAAAACGACCATTCATCGGCCGACGGGTGCCAATGCATCTCGCGCAGGCAACCCGGGTTGATGACGACATGGGCCGCCGCGACGGTGGTCGAGATGGGGAAGTTGGTGGAATCGGTGATGCGGACTTGGCCACCGGATGCCTCGAGCGGTTTCTGCGCGAACATGTCGTGCGTGAAGCGATGTTGAGAGCGCTTGATCTCGCCGTCCTGGGATGATGGCTGTTCCAGCTCCATGGCTGAGGGGACACTTCCTTGGAAGATGTACTTTTCTTTCTCGGGAATTCGATCGAAGATCTCTGGCGCAAGACGGAAGTTTTTTGCAATCACCGATTTGGGGGTATGCGCTAGATAAATCCTGGCATCAGTGACGATCAAACAACAGCAGCAGCAGCTTTCACTTCGAGAGAAGGTACATACCAAGCCAGTCAGACAGAAGAAACGTTTCGTCTTCGCTGAAGTTCCCATCATCGAAAATCAGGAGAAATTCCGTTCCTCCGGGACCCAGCCCCTGCAGGCTGTGAGGGACCCCTCGAGGGAAGTACCACAGGCCTCCTTTGCGGACATCATCCACGAAATTGCCCCCTTCGGCGTCGATACAGGTGACGCGAGTGGTCCCTTCGAGGACATAGGCCCATTCCGCCTGCAGTCACCGGTTAACAGGGACACTCACAAGAACTCGACCCAGATGGTAAGTAACCTACCTGTTTGTGCCAGTGCAGTTCTCGGATAGCCCCTTCTTCCAATCGCATGTTCACGCCGGCGAGTTCGATACTGTTGACTTACCATTAGCATACATCTCTCAGTTGAATCAGTCAACTACCTCCCTTGTCGGCAGCTCCCTAATAGTCGTTTCTCTCGCCCATCCGCCTGGCTATACATATACGCTGATAATCAGCTTGCTGCTCTTCTCATCCCTCCGACATTACACTCAATAGAAGTCTGCCTTGGTATCTGCATACCTCAATCCTAACATGCGAATCCGCAAAACTCCACTTCATATTCGGAATATGGCCCGCATCCGTCGCCGGCGGGCGGATCATGTCCGGATCCTGCCTTTCGCGATCGCGGTTGCGAGGGCCCAGGATGGTCGCGCCGTGGCCGTTGCGGAAGGGCTCGGGGCGGACGCCCGTGCTGTAGGGATCTGTTGCGACATCGTAGGGGTCGTGGGTTTCTTTGAAGAAGGATTGTTGGGGCTGTTGATGATTCTTGTTGCGAGGCATTGTCAGGTCAGGTCATGAAGGAAACGGCCCAGGAGATAGCAAACATAACAATCGTACAGTTTAATTCGAAGATGAGCAGTTAATCCAGATGAGCGTCTTAGCAATATTTGCTTATTATTTATTTGCATGTATATTTCCAGTTTAGTGGTTGACTGTATTGTATATCCCATCCTATCCAACGTCATACGTGATGGTGACCGCATCGGATTTCCTGAATCGGTAATTGGAGTTGGAATTAGGAACTAGAATTGTCTGAGTGAGGTTCCCATGACCTCATGGGCTGGATAATACTCTATTTTTGGATTCTCGCCATGTGATTAACTCGGGTAACCTTGTTATTCGATCCATGGATGTGGGATCTACTTACCTAAGGTACTGTACAACAAGATTTTTAATTTATTAATTTATTTATTGTAGAGCATACCTAACTACCTACCTAGGTACCTACCTACTTACCTACCTGCTTACCTACCTAGGTACATACATACTGTCCACTTCTTTTTTTTCAAGGAAGATCCGTTAATTTTTGTTAGTTTTTGTCGTCGTGACAGGCAATCAACCATGGAGCAAGACTGGATTCAAATTAATAGTAGCGAACTAGCTAATCGGCATTGCACAATAGAAACAGTCTTCTGAGGGATTTGAGCCCATATTTGTGCTTGTAGGGCGACAAAGAGATCAAAAATAGATCCGGTTTCTTTGTGGTAGTGATAGGAGACTTTTCTGCAAACGGCATGGGTGGTGAGCATACACAAAGAATGCCGACAGTTTTCCTCTGAATATTCTTCTGTTTTGTGCTTTCTTTCTTAAGAACGCTCAGCTATGATATGAAAATTTTTCTTTTTTTTTTAATAATATTCCTTCAATTTTTTAATAACAAACTGGTGGTTAATTTATTTTTAATTCTTAATTGGCGATTTCTAACCGGAAGGTGTATAATTATAAGTACGAAGGCTTCCATTGTTATCTATGGGTCAGCATCACTTCCTAGTATCATGAAACATTAGCTCCAGCTAAGACACTCGAATAATATAGTATATATTTGACCTGTACACTACCTACAAAACAAATACTCGTAAGCTAATACGATACGCAGATTGATCCCACATCTTCTATTCTCTCTAGAGATGAATACTGTAGGAGTAAAACGACTAGGACTGGGATCCCATGTAGACTTTTAGAGTAGAGTCATCTTAGATACTCGCTTTGTGTCTTTCAGTTTTTTTTTTTTTGGTTTTTATCAGCATATATATCATGTCTATAGTAGACAGTTGGACAGTACACAGTAACATCAGCTCAGCTCTGCTGATTGAGAATTTCATTCACGAATAGGCAAAGTTAATGACAATGACAATACCGTTGCGTTGATAAATAACGTTGATCATAACGATCGCAAAAAAAAAAAGCAAAATAAAAAGGGAATCAATCAAAACTGAACTAGCTAAGAGTTATATTTCTATAATTGTGATTACTCAGGTTGGACACCTACCTAGGGGTAGGTAGTGCCTTTTTTTTGCGGTCACTTCATGTTATGGATATAACTATCGCTTTGTACTCAGAAGACCATAATAATTAGAGTCTAAAATAGCCTTTTAAAATACGAAACATTTACAATTGAATTAAATTACATCAATCATCGATCACACAAACTTTTATTTATTATAGCTATGTCGCATCGTATATATATTAATCATGCTAGTACTGTCCGTCTTGTCTGGCAGTATCAAAGGAGTGTTCATAGAATGGTTGTGACTGACTTTCACTTCCACCAGATCAAGATCATTATTAAACTAATATAATATTATACATCCATAAATACTACTGCTGCTGCTGCCGTACCTCGTCCCCATTATGCTATGTGCACAGGTCGAAAGGGAATGCGATTTTTAAATGAATGGAAGAAATCATCCGATTGATCATGGTACCATATCCATATCCATACCCATCCAGCTTGCGAGATGACGAATGCTCAAAGCTAGTCTGTTCGCTTCCATATACTGCTGCTGCTACTGCTGCCGCCTAGAAAGCCAACACCGCAGCCAGTGCAGCAACAACGCCGACAGGCCCGCTGATGCCCTTGACTGCAGCTGCACCGGTGAACAGAGGAGCAGACCCGCTGGAAGTGGGCGTCACTGGCAGACCGCTGCTCGGGGAGGATGGCGCGACAGCAGAAGACGACGGGGAAGCACCGCTCGAGACGACGGCAGACGAAGAAGCAGAAGTAGCAGCCGCAGTGGTAGAAGCGACGGTTGTGCTGGTGGCGGAGCTACCACCAGAGGTCGCCGTGGGTGTAGCTGTGGACGTGGCGGAGCTGCCACCAGTCGTACTGGACGAGGTGCCAGTCCCCTGGAACGCGTCGACGCCCTTCTGGATGGCGTCCGCGATGCCGCTCGCCAGCTGCTGGGCGACAGTCGACAGTTCCGACGGGACTTTGGACGAGATGGCGTTGGCGAGGTTCGTCGCAGCCGTCTGCTGGGCCTGCAGGGACGACTCGAACTGGCCGCCGGCGCCGGCAGCAACGATCTGGGCCTTCTTGGCGATGAGGTCGTTGATGGAGTTTTGGATGTCGGTGGTGAGGGTCCCCACCGGGCCGGTGAGCTCCAGGGCGTCGCTCTCGCTGAGCTGGGGCTCGTCGTTGATCGTGTTGACGCCCTGGTTGGCGGCGGTGGTGATGGCGCCGGCGGCGTCGAGGAGCGAGGTCGCGTCGCCGCCGGTGTAGCTCTGGACCTGCGAGTCAAAGGCCTTGACCTGGGTGTCGATGTTGGCGATGACGCTGGTGAAGGTGCCCAGGTCGCGCTGAGTCAGGGTTGGGCCGCGGACCTCGATGGTGGGCGTGGCGACGGCGAGGCCGAGGAAGGAGAGGATGATGGCAGCAAGCTTCATGTTGGATGTATGCGTGTATGTATGTACAAGCTGTTTGTGTCAACGAGCGAGTGGAGCTAGCGGAACGAGCGTGGTAGAAGAGATAATCCTGAGACTGAATAATCGAGGGTGGGACAGCTGGGTATGGAGTACAGCTGGGTTGAACAGCCGTTTATATGCAACAAGGACAGACAAAGACTGCTTGAGTCAATGTCAGCTGGTGTTGTGCCTCCCTATTCGCCATGCACCGCAGTCATAACGATATCGACATGGATCATGGGTCGACCAGCCTTGCATTGCTGGACATTCATTTCGGACCGCGGCTGTTGACCTGCAAGGACATGTGCTGGTTGTCATGTGCTTGTCCTCGACAAGCGACATCCTGGATGACTGTTGGCGACTTGCCTCGATCCAGCATAGTTATGTCTCACTCTGGCATCAACCTGTTCAATCATAAGCCAGTCGCCAAGGCTGGGAGTCAGCGCGCTCTGCACGCCATTCAGGAAGGCGATCTCGCAAGAGTACGCCATAGAGGGAAACTACTGTACTGACCAGACTGGCAGATGTCGAATACCTGCCTACATACCATCAAAATGACCGTGCTTGCTGCCTTTTTTTTTTGAACTTTTGCCTGGAAAAGTGTTTGTCTGCGTCCGTCATGACAGCAGTGATTGGTTGTTATTCATGGCTGGAGCAAGCAGAATGCATGATTCAGTTTCCCGTCCAGAGTAAAATTCAATCCCAGTCATTCGTTATTCATGCCGTGTCATGGCCTGTTAGCGGCGCTAATGTATGTAGGTACACGAACCACCTATCAGGCAGGTTGATGCAAGAGAGTTGGCTGACCCCGTGGGGTTGACCTGATTAGTGTCAATGCGGCCGAACGAGGTATTTCTAGGGTTGCGCCTGTTCATACCTGCTGGCGTGGATGTCGAGTCGAGGCCCTTAATTTACTGTATGTTGTCGGTACAGGGAATATCTGGTACAATCCACGGCTGAATTGCGTCAGTCGATAGCTTCACGGTCATTGGTCTTTTGGTATCTCCTGCATGATGCCTTAAATTGCCTAATTACTTTCTACAGTGCTCAGTCAATCCCTCCATAATGACAGCCAAAAAAATTAAAAAAAAAAGGAGAAAAAAAGAAGCCTTCGACTACCACATTTGTAATTTCCTAAAGCTGGTGTTAGTGAGTAGGTTTACTCCGTATTCCATTCAGCTAACCTGGAAATATACATAAATAAAGTTGCCTCCTTCCGATTTAGAACCGTTGATAGGGTAATAAATAGCCTTTCTTGTCATTCTCGTTCTTTTATTACGGAGTACACCATCTCAGGAACGCCTAGATAACTTATTATTATTAGACTTTTGTGGAAATGACACCGTCGGACAGCTGACAAGAAGTAACACCAGATCCTCGTCCTACCAACCAACTTCCTAGGTAGTAGTTATTAATAAAATACATGTGCTGATGTAACAGCTAGCCTCGATTGACTTGTAGCCAGCTTGCCAGTGACTTGACTTGATGTTATTTTACCAAGAACACAATCTTGTTATTACTTGAGTTGACAAATCATTTATTTCCTTGCGTCTTTACGTTATCTTATTGTTATATATGTCTGAAGGACATCAGCAGATTTGTACTTTGTATTGATCATTTTATTCCTACGCCCTGCCAGCTGCACAGCATGAATACTCCGTACTCAGTACGGAGTACCTGGCATATACAGCTCAACGCTTAACATGCCTGCAGTAGGTCTAGCATAGTCCACCAACTAGGTAATAATTAGTCCAGGCTAAACAATCCCATAACGTAATGAAATTACTTCTTACTTGTTAGAGTTTGCCAACATTGTCATGCCATTGGTCTGAATCTAACAGACTAGCCTTGATGCGAATCAGCGTTGCGATGCGATGAGATGAGGCTGGACTGGACGGGACAGACCATGTCATGCTACAACCCCGCACGGATTCCATACTAGATTGATTTAGTCGCATGCTAATTAAATTAAATTAAAATTAGCACTCCGTATCGTCGAGCCGGACCGGATCGACTAAATGTCCGGGACGATTGTTTTGATTTTAGTTTTATTTATGCTGAGCTCAGATCGTGGATGGATCGTATCGATTCTGTATCAACTACTCGGAACTGTTCCTAGATAGGTATGCAGCAAGATGATAGAAACAAGTCAATGTGGGTTTTGGAAGATGGGCATATTATTATAATATTGATATCGATATGAGAGCCAGCCCGTGACAGGAAAGAAAAAGGGGGAAGTTATTTTTTTTTAAAAAAAAAAATCTGCGAGGCGTATGTAATAGGTAGGGCTATCCATGCAGCAGTAATAAATATCCCTGTCAAATGAAACTCTCCTCCTGCCTGCCGCTCTCATAGCCTCTCAATAAAGCAGTAGCCCTTAATTGCCCTTTTCTGTTCCTCTTTCCTAGGTACTTTGCTACGTACCAGGGTCCGTGATCTAGATTCAGCCAACCGAGATGATGTGATAATAAAATAGTTCATTAATCTGTCGCGATGTTTTTGTTAAACAGCTGTGTCATGATTATTTATTAACTAATAATTAATTAATAATCAATACCTGCTGAACTGAGAGATNGCTTAGTCTCTTCGTTCTGAACTGCCTCATAGCTTCTAGATAAACCTACTAGCTAATGGGATTTGGGTTTGTTACACTATCCTCATAAATAATATAATTAATATACGCTTGTTTAGATAAACAGAAAGCAGAAACCCTTTTTTTTCTCTTCTTTTCCTCTCCCTCTACAGTGAAAAAGATCTTCGATTCACACTGAATCCTATTATTTCGATAAAGAGCCTGGTGGCTTCATTTTTCGGGTGTTCGCGATGCTGGGCACTCTTTTTCAGTTACTTGCTCCATCCAGTCTGCTGGGAGTTAACCGTCTGGCCCTTTTGCAAGAACAGTCGCGTCTGACGAATCTGCTATAATAATTTATTTTCTTCAGCAGTACTACTAGCTTGCGTCACTTAGCCTAGCTAGCTACAGCTTGCAGTATGGAATAATCATAATACTCATTGACAATGGCTATTCAACGATCAAGAATCCAGCCCCGATCAATAAATAATAAGCTATTATTTAGCTTTTTATAGACCTTAAGAAGAATTATAATATCTAACTAGAATTTACTTATAAGTTTCCACCATTAGCCTGGACTATTTTCCATGCAAAACTTGAATATTTTATAAATTCTTTTTTTTCTCAACAAGATCATACGATAAGGATATTAGGGAAAAAAATAAATATATTTTTAATTTTAAAATCAATGAATGTAAATTTTTATATATATGATTTTTTTTCTTTTTTGTTTAAATGATAAATTATAAGATTTTTAACCATAAACTTACAGAGTACGCCGTAGATACAGACCGCATTTTCTCAACATTTTCAACTACTACTACTAATAAAGAATTAAAAACTCCAGATTCGCTCTGTCGTTTTTTTTTTTTGGAAAAAAAATTTCTTATATATTAAGAGAGTAAACTATATAATTCGTAGTTAAAGTAATTAATATTAAGGGATTGATTTTCCTTTTTTTTAGATATGATTTTTTTTTGTAGGTGTGACGGCACTGCTCGCCTGGGTGGCAGAGATCGGACGAGAGGACCTGGTGGCGGAGATCTCTAGGTTTGTCAGGGAACTCCCGGAGGTAAGAGGAGGGAGCCTGACATCAATGGATGATTCCAATTAGAAGAGAAGGAGATCTCCAGGATGGGGGAAGAGTAGTAGGAAGGGACTAATAGAATGGGAGACTATCTAGGGTATAAGAACCCTTTCCTTTGCTTGTATACTAGTCCTAGGTTCTTTCTTTCCTTCTCCAGTTTTGGCTTTTACAAGTTAGCAACCAAATGGGATTTTCACTTTTGACAGTGCTTTCACTGCTTTCACATTTGTTAGATATGAATATGATCTTTTTTGTAGGAAATTTTGGACTAATTAATTATCTTTATCCTCTAAAGAAAAAACGTAGTTATATCATAGGCTAGGCTACAGGTAAAAAGAAATATGTTCTTTATTACAAAGAATCAATTTGACCGGTTTTCTACCGAGAGTTCTATTTTTTTTAAAAAAAAAATACCCTTCATATATAGTATAATATGTTTTGAATGAATCGAGTCCAGATTTTGCGGGAAAATTGGGCCCGTGCGGAAACTTACGGACAACCTATTTATTACCTGTAAAGAAACTGCTCTTGGATAGGTCTTGATGAACGACATACTATTCGCATTCGCATTCATAGGCGTCCATAATGACAACAATCAACCAAACATCCCTCCGTTTCGGTTACCCAAGTCGCACCGAATATTCACCTTAGGTATTGTATGTAGCTATTAATCAGGAAGAGAGTCGGATCGGAGATCGAACGTCTACAACTTGGATAGATAGATACACTGCTGAGATTAGATTAGATTAGTTAACTAGCTTATGTGTTCTGTTCTGTTCTGTTCTGTTCTGTTCTCAGATATCTGTTGCGAGAGCTATATACAATTAATATGCCTAGGTACAGCTATCTATCAATCCAGTCTATACTCTATAATACAGCAAACAAAACCAACATCAATTATCAATTACCCACAATCGATGATATATCAACTCAAGTATCCCACCAATGATCGTGCTTAAAAACCCCATCCTCCCTATGCTCCACGCCCCGATCATCCTGCCGCGCCCCGCTCCAATACCCCCAGCGATTCCGCGCCTCCCAGACATACCACTTGGCGATTTTCTCGGCCCTGGCCGCCCACCGCGCTGCCTCCGCGCCGTGCGCCTTGCGCACCTTCTCGACCATCTTCGCCCCTCCTTCCCAGTCTTGCACGACGGCCGTCTCTTCTACCGGGTCGGTCGCCAGGTCCGAGAAGCTGTACGGACTCAGTTCGCAGATGGGAAGCACGTAGCGGTACGGGTGCGCGGCGGATACCACCGCCAGGTGCGTGCCGCCTGGGTTGACGACGCTGAAACTCCATGCTTCGCGCTCGCCGTGACCGGCGTGACCGGGGCGGGTGGGCACGAAGCGACGGATCAGCGACTGCCCTTCGTACTCTGGGATCAGGTCCCGCGCGATCTGGAGGTCGGTCGCGTCTAGTGAACCCGTCGAGGCGAGGAGGTCGAGGATTGTCGGGACGAGGGAGAGGGGCGTCACGGTCGCGTTGACGGTTGCCCGGGGAAGCTGGGGATGGTGAAAGGTGAGTGGGACGGGGAAGGAGGAGATGTGAGGGTTGGCGTAGGTTGTTTTCATGGACGATTTTGTGCCGCCGAAGGCGAATCCACTAGTATCGTCAGTCAGTCTGCCGACAGATAGAGCGTAGATGTGAGTAAACATACTGATCTCCCAGCACAACGACCAACGTCTTGTCAGCCACGCCGAGGTCGTTGATGAGATCCAACACCTCTCCGACCCAGCGATCAGCATATTTCACCGTGTTCAGATACCGGTTAAATGGAGAGTTGGCCCGCGAGTCCCCCCAGTAGTCCTCCTGCTCGTCAGCGTCGCCTGGCGTCGTCCACGGATGGTGTGTGGTGGTCGTGATATGCGACAGGAGCAATCTCTCTCCCTTGTCCTCTGCATCCGTAATCGCCTTGCGTAGGTACGGTCTGAGTTCTTTCTCCGAGTACCCGAGATAGTTAACCTCCTTTCCTGCCACGCGGAACTCGGCGTTGGGGCTTTTCAGATATTCCCGATCGATCGTCAGGTCAAAGCCGATCATGTTCATCAACTGCGTTTGCCGGTCTAGTAACCCGGTGCCGGCTTGCATGAAGACGCTCCTCCAAGGAGCCTGCTTCCATGAAGTTGCCGTTGCACCAGTCGACTGCTGCTTCTTCTTGTTCGAGTTCATCACCTTGAGGATTTGCGGCAAACAAGGCTGGTAGATTTCCGTCTCGACCTCCTCGAGAAAATCGACTGGGAGGGGGTTGACGCCGCAGTGAGACGCGAGCATGGACTTGACAGTCGACGTACTGGCAGTCAATGCCCCTAACACGTTGACGCCCCCGTGCGTCTTATTGACCTCCCGTCCAAACCCAGCTTCTTCGCCTGTCACGGCTTCGGCATTGATCGACAACTGGGAGAAGTCTGCTCGGGATTTAGACTCCCCTGGTTTCTTCTTATGCTTATGGTCACGCTTATGGTTCTTGTTCTTATGGCTCTTCCAGGACTGTTCCAGCTCCTGGTACAGACGGCCGCCTTTGATCAGAGGGAAGACATCCTTCCTTGTCGATTCCAAAGTCAGGATGATCACGTGCCTGATATCGACGGCAGATTTCTGCTTCTGAAGAGCGTCCTGCAGCGCGTCCAGAAGCGGCTGGTCCACGTTGGTGATCTTCAACGGGTCGAGAACACTCTCGTATCCTGACGGCGGTACTGGAGAATGCTCGCCACGCCCAACCCCTGGAGTGGGAGTTGGTTGCACTGATTTTTCTCCCCCAGCTTGATCATTATTGGCAGGCAACTGAAAGCTCGACCCGCGATACCACTTATCAAACCCGGACACGGGCTTGTCTCGCGGCAGCCAAGACGGCATCTCTCTGCGGACTTCCCACCACGGGCTGCCGGGCTTCCATCCCCTCCAGTTGCCACCCTCTGTGACTGTCGGCGCGACCCATAAATCCTGACTGATCAGGTCTGGGAATGGGAAGGCGTGTGACCCGTCGAATGGGGATGGATCGCAGAGCGGACTGCGCGGGTGGAAAATCGCGTCCAGCATGGTGAAAGGCAGTGTGGTCGTCATGTGGTCGAAAGGGCTATGTGGGCGGACGATATGGAGGATAAGCAAGACAGACACGAGGACAATTAACTTGACTCGGGCCCATATGATGGAAGCACCTCGTTGTGCCTCCGTCTTCTCCGTCCCCTCCTCCTCCCCATCTTCAGGACTCAACAGATTATAGCTCCCCCTTGAGCGGCTCGTCCGCGGAAATATCGTCGTAAATAAGGAATTGAGAATCTGGTAGGCAATATTATACAACGACGGAGTTAGGAAGTAGGCGACGCATGCCAGCACGCAGGTGGTGATCGACGTGGACATCAGCCCGGTCAGGAGCATGCCGACGAAGCCCTGCGGCTCGCGAGAGATCTTCCCCAGCATCGACCATCGCAACTCGCCACCGGTTTCGACGAACAGGCTGATCTGGGCGGAGGCGCCCAGCGTGATGATCAGGCTGCTCAATCAGTCCTGCCCTTGTTTCAGCGGGGAAAGCAATCCTACTTACCATAGTAGGACCGAACAAATGAGCGAACGCTGAAAAATCAGGCGCGAGGTGAGAATGACAAAGACATCCGGGGTCAGGAACGTCGGGAAGTACAGGACAAAGAGTGGGATGGAGGTAGACGCCAGATGGGAGAAGACATGGAGCAGCTTGGCCGACAGCAGGGCCACCACGGTCAGCGAATACAGGAAGCTCCGATTCCAGACAGCATTGCCCAGTCTGAAGAGAGGCATGGCTGTGAGAATGCCGGTTGCAAATGAAGCAGCGACATGGAAGAGAAACTTCTTCAGTCAGGGAGATGTAATAATTGAGGACTGACATGATCATTCAGCCGGGCGGTGTCTAACCCCAGGCCAGGGAGGAGACAAACGTGACCAGTTGCCCGTTCTGAATCCGCCTTACCGAATCTGGCTGACATGGCTCCGCTTAGATTCGCCTTTACTACCCAAATTTAGCAGGGAGAGGGGAGGGGGCTCCATTCAATGTGGCAGCGTGGAGGCTGAGCTAAGCTCCGCGCAGGTTAAATATAGCCCCCTGCCCACCCCCTTTTTTGTCCCTAGCCAATAGCAATGAACAATCTGAATCAGGCTAGACTCCGTACAGTACCAGACTATGATTGGTACATCACAGGTAATGATGTAATCAGAAGAATATATTAATCACTGAGATAATCTCTCAGAAGATAATCTCTAAGATAATCAGAAGATAATGAAGATAATCTCTAAGTTACAAGAAGATCACTAATCACTAAGAATATAATACAGAGTACTACATAATTCATAAGAATAACATATAATTCAGGACTGATCACAATGGCACTGATCAGATTAATTCAATTCAATTCAATTCAATTCAATTCAATTTCCTTTGTAGATACCCAGTATATGCAGTGACACACAATGTATGTTTGCCCAAAAATTCCTCTATAACTATTTATCAATCCAGACCGAACCTAACTCCGAATGAATGCATGCTACCTACCTACATAACCCGTAGACTGTAGGCAGGTGGGATGTACAAAGTGTATATATAGATAGATGATTGAGCCTGACTACTGGCATGCCAGCAGCACTGCAGTCTCTGCTTACCTCTCTCTTCTTGGCCATCATAGCATCGCTTGAAGGTTCCACGTGTTGTTTGGAGCTGTTTCTCCGGAATGACGCCCTTCAAGTCCGCCTGACCGAATATCTTCCTTTCCTCTCCCTGCCGCGTCAGGTCGACTGGTCTCTTCGTGTTGGCTGACTACCCCCCATGAATCGACGACAACAGCGAATCGACCGTCCAGTACTCCTCCTCATCAACATTGTTATCAACATTGTAGATATCCTTCTTCTCAAACTTCCCGCTGAACATGTTGAGGAGGCACTTCTCCACCCCAATCCGCGCCTCGCTGCTCAACGACGTCAACACCTCCGTCATGTGCACCACGTAGTTCGCCCGGCTTGCGTTGTCTGACTGGCTCATGAAATGCTCCAGCAGGAACGACCGCAGGTTCCTGACGGATCCCGCCCAGAAGTCCCGCGCCTCGTCCAGGGCGCTGTCCAGCACCGCAAGATCGTCTTTCTCCGGTAGAACAGGCCACGAGGGCGCCGACGTGGAGGCGACGACGTCGCGGAAGGAAGACGACGTCGATTCCTGCAGCATCACGCCGATGTAGAACAGGCACACAATGCGGTCGTATTCGGACGGGCTCGTCCGGAATGTCTCGGTGTAGGTGTGCTGACTCTGGCGGAAGGAGGTCCGTAAGAAGCTGACGGCTTCATACAGCGCGGGATACCGTCGGAGGCCTTCCGAGTGTAGGCGACAGGATCCTCCCATCAGGCTGCGCATATCCTGGATGAACGATATCAACCATAACGAGCGAAGCTTGCGCAGATCCATGGTTGGTCCGGTCGTGGCTCCGGACGAGATGTAGGGCAGAGAATCCGCTATCTCGCAGATGTTATTCGATGGGTAAAACCAGGAAGGTTTGGCCATCAACGAGATGCTGCAATTATTAGTGCTGATGCACGCTGATGCGAAATCAAAAGGTGATCACCTACAGTTGAAGAACCAGTCCAAGACGCCAATTGCCTTGCAGAGCCGCCATGCCTCCTCTCGCTTGGATCATTCTCTCTAGGCCGCTACGATGCACCTTCCACAGATCTTCCGTTCCCCAGTATCTCTGTAGAAGTATTAGCATCGAATTGCAGAGATAAAATGACAGATGACACACCTCAAATGTTAGTAATCTCACCACCGCCGCAAACGTATGATCGCTCAGCGCCGTCTCTTCATTCTGCAGCCATCTGTTGACCAGGCTGACAGCTTCGGCCTTGTACTTCAACACCTCCATGGAATGCTTCTCGCCACGGAGGTAGGCCAGATGGGCGGCGGAATGAGCCAACATCCCATTAAACGACGCTGCATTCGACAGATCGAGAGGGAACCAGACATCCCGCATGGGATTGAAATCCGTGGTCGGCGATTGTTCAAACATCATCGCCGCATGCGTGCTCAGCCCTGTCCTAGATAGTGAGTAGAAAGATTCCAACTGATAACTGTGGGATCAGCTTACAGTGATGTAACAATTCGTGATGTCTGGCCGTCAGCTTGACGGGAAACGTGTCGAACGGATCCAAACTGACGGCGGCCAGCGCATGGTTCATGCCTGTCAGCGCCTGCGCCGCAATCCCGGGAGGATGCTGCCGATGCTCGTCTGCATAAGAAACTGACCCCTCGCTCCATTGCATCGGAGTCAACGCCTGAGACTGCCCGTCGAAGCTAGTGCTTACGGTGCCCGGATCCGATATTCGTGATCCCTCTTCGTCATGTTTGGCTGCCGGGCTTGGCTTCGGGACCAGACGACGGCTACTGGGCGCGGGCCGACTCTGCTGCTGCTGTAGCTGCTTCTGCTCCTTTCTTTTCCGCCATGACTCGCGCATGGCATGGCTGCGGGCGCGCGAGTCATCCTGCGAGGTGACAAAGGTGAACGTCCGAGCACCGGCCGGCCGGTCCTGTACCCGCCGGGCTTTCCGGCGGGAAGCCGCATCACTACTATCTGAATCAGGCGGATCGAGATCGGCCATGGAGAGAGGGGGAGAGAGATGGTCTTAGAAATCCAAACACTCTATGGAACGTCGGCAGGACATTTCTACTCGTACTTAACCTCGGATCTGGGGGGATCAGATCTGATGTGTAGAGATAGGGAGGTAGGTAGCGGTCTGCAGGTCTGTCCAATGACGAACGCGGCAGACCTCCGACGTGCGTTAGGGTAGGGAGCTATCGACGACCGAACAACAATGCCACCGCTGACACCGACATGCTCAGGCAGTCCGAGTGGGAATTGATGCCTGCGATGTCCGTAATAATTGGGCTGGGAGTGAAGCGTGGTGGGATTCTTTGCACTTGCACTTGCGGCGACATCGGAAGCGGAAAGAAGAGTCATGATGTTCTATGCAGCCACATATGGCTTAGTCAGCAGGTCAAAGTGGCAAATAGTCGAGATAGACTGAACAGAGCAACTCTTCTACATAAGTCAGTTGATATGTTGACAAGGTCCGTCGAAAATAAAATGTTTTCAAAAAAAATAAATAAAAAAAAACAGAGACAGAAAGAAAAATTCCAAATGCTCCTCTCACCAATCCAGAGATCACCTACCTAGGTGGAAGATAAAATATATACAGCACGGAGTCAAACGTTTACGCCACACTCGTTATTTATTTTCCTGCAAAACCTGCGTATTTTATGATGACAACTGTGAACATGACTAAATTAATTTTTTATTTTTTTCTTCCTATAGCAACGTTCTTGATCAAATCAGCATTCAGTTGGTTTTACAAATTAACTAAAATGTAATATAACGAATAATTTCTAATATAACCTACCTTTGACTATTTGAATAGGAGGAGAATTTTCTATTTCATTATATCTATATTTCGACGCCAAAAATTTAGGACATTTATAATTTCCTACGGAGTAACCTTTTTAATACATATTTTGTCGACGCAATTTAGGTTATCCCCGCACTTACATATTTTTAGGTTCTAAATTAAAAAAAATCTTATACAGAATTTTAAATTATTGGAAACTAGAAATTTATTAATATCCTTAGCACATATTTCTGTTGAGAGATTTTTTCTATTAAAAAAAAAGGATTGTGTTTGCGGGAAAATGGGGGTTTGGAATAAACTTTTTTTTTTGACTGCATAATCCCTAACAACGACGAAAACAGACAGCTTATAGCTATTGGTGCAAATGATGAAGATGGTCTATTTTCGACTAAAACTAGAACTACTGCTAGCTTGACAAGAGTAAAGACTTTTTTCTTTTTTTTTTAAAAAAAAAATCGTAATCACGAGAATATAACTAAAAGCGTCCTAAAAATCCTAAATGGGTTATCAAACTCTATCTTGTTATATCTTTAGATTAGATATTTTCGAACTCAACACCTGCATTCTTTATAGTTAAGATTAGCTTCCTTCATTCCTAGATAGAAACTAATATAAGTCGTAGACTCGTAATATAGGTAGCTTGATCAGAGCTCTTCAAATCCTAAACTGTCTATAATTCTATTAAGAGTCAAGGAGGGCTTATAGTTTTTAATAAATTTAATCACTATAGCTACAATTATAGCGAGGAATATCGACAAGTTGGATGAAGGGCTACTGAGACATATATCGTCTAGAGATGCTAAACAGAGGAGCAGTTAACTCTGTTCTGCATAAGCTCAGTTCGATATGTTAGCAAGGTCAATCCAAAAAGAAAAAAAATTCCCAAATGTTGTTTCCACTGATCCCGGGCATATACCTAGGTCGAGATATATAAAAAAAAAATAGATATAATCCCAAAACACGATAAAAGACAGCTAACAGTTGTCGGCGCAAACGATGAAGATGATCCATCTTGATTAACTGAAAAAAATCTGCCGGCTTGACAATGAGACTAAAAAAGGATGATTTTTTTTTAAAAAAAAAAACAATGAAAGGGTCGATAATAATTGATTTCGTCCCTTTCGGTCGTTGTATCTCTCGGATATTAACTAACTTAACTGCCAGCTTCTGTATGGGTGAGAGATCGCTTTAATTCTAGGAACTCACGAAATCTGCCCTTTATAATTCCGAAACGCGGTGCAAAAAGACCACTTTCAGTCATAGTGTAATCTCGATCAGAACTTTTGGAACCCTAAAAAGAAAGTCCATTGAGAGTCAAAGAGGGGGTGCAGGTTTAGTAAATTCAATCACGATATGAACGATGGCAGGTCGCTATACTATATTGCAAGCGAGTTGTATGAGGAGCTATTGAGACTATTTGCAGGTCGAGGAATCAAGAGCTCTAATCGTGGTACAGTTACAAAATCATAGGCTTTGTTTTCTTTTATTTCTTTCTTCTGTTCTTTCTTTTTCTTTTTCCTTTCCTTTCTTTTCTTCTCTTTTCTTTTTTTGTTTCTCCTTTTTCTTCTCCTTTTTTTTTTAAAAAAAAGGGAGGGAAAAGAAATCTACATATAAAAACAAATCCAACAAAGCGAGTGAATTGTCAAAGCAGCACACTAATCACCAACTATATACAAGCTTATGTATGTACAAGAACGAACATGCAACTTATACACATCGAGATCACTCCCGCAGCGTTTTACCAGACACAAAAACAGAAGCCCAGCGCGACAACCCCATTCTCTCCCAGATACCCAAGACTCGTACAGCAGTATAGTCGCCTTTCACAACGGCCAGGCCAGTCTGTTCAGTCTGACTGAGTCATGCTCTTGTGATAGCAGGCATTTAGTCGAGGAACTCCCTACATTCACAGTTAGCTTCCCCTTTAATCCAGTATCGTATCCCTGGTTGATACATACCACTCAACGTTGAACTCAGCAAACGGAGCGCTGTTGGTCAGAATGTCCCACGCGCCGACGGAGAAGTCCAGGTCCGACTCGCCGCAGCCGGGGCAGGTGTCGGCGACGGTGACGATGACTGAGTTGCCGGCGCCGCCCACGCCGTCGTTGCTGCCGGTGTTGGTTGCCTTGATCTGCTTGCCGCAGTACGGGCTCTGGTACTCGTCCTGCATCCAGTAGTTGCTCAGGGCGACGATCAGGTCCGAGTCAGAGTGGTACTGGCCGCAGGAGCCGGCGACGCCGTCCTGCGTATAGGGGGTTCCGCGGCCGTTGTAGCTGCAGAGATGAAGTTAGTTGATAGAGGATGGAAAGAGGGTATAAGAGGAGACTGCACTTACACCTGGGCGCTGGCAGCAGCGAGGAACGCGGTGAGGAGAGCAAGGCTTTTGGCGAACATTTTGATCGAAGGAATGGATGTGTCAAGGGATTTGCTGTTTCTGTCTGGCGAATGCTTGTTGGATTCTACCATTTCACTGGGGATCATCCCATCTTATATACACACGATCCCTCCCTCACTCACGACCTCAGGCTGGCATCTAGAGCAGAGAACAAACTCACGCATTGATGCTGACGGCCATCGTAAGATCTGTTCTAGCCTATCGAAAGATGCCCTCAGCATATAGGGTTGAAACAATCGCTAGCGTAGGAAGTCTACGATCCTTCGCCCTCACTATCCCAACGGCCAAGGTCCGAGAAGTAGCCTCAAAGCAGCTGGAGGAATTCTAGAACGGCCCTCGCAAGGCTAGAAGGAGTGGCGTACATGTTCACGATTCACGCATGATCATGAAAGATGAAGCATGAAGCAGACATGAAGCAGCAAGTTCACGCGGTGGGGGCTCCAAACAATTACCATAAGCAATTCGGCCCCAGATCTTACCCATCTTAGAAGTATATCGAGTCGTGGGTTACCTGGCAAGGTTATTTCAGACCGTCGGGCCGGGATGGATGGCGTTGGAGCTAATCTCGGAATGGCTTCATGCCGACCGCGTGGTTGGCCGCCTGCTTTGCTTGCTTACTCGCGTGCTGCTACCGTAGCAATGGGATTCAGGCACGGAAGCATTTCGATTGGTTGGCCTGCATCCTTCGGAGAGATTAGGTTTCGACTACGCCAGGTACCGGGCTGACTCGCCCGAAGGATTGGGAGGGTCACACCATTGTACTGGTAAACCTTACCGTTCTTTTTTCTATGTGCTTCAAACAATATTAATTTAATAATAGGAATCTTTGGTCGTCTGTCCCCAACCCACGTGCTTTATGCCATTGGTGCATCCTTTTCTTAAAATTTGCCGGGGGATCGGAGTCGATTCTTGGTCCTCGATCCTTTCGGTAACCATTTGGTTTGCTTTCTGGTGTCCATACTCCGGAAGAAGTAAGAAATATCCTTTTCCTCATCCCAATGGGTATCACACGATGTACGGAGTACTCCGTACTAGGCACGTGCCCAGTTCATACATACCTAAGGTTTGAGGAGCTTCCTAATTTCTTAGATACGCTGGCTAGCACAGGTACCTCAGGTACTAAGGTACCCAAGGTAGCATTTGCTTGAAGCCCCTGAGTTAGTTAGTTAGTTATTAACCTTGTGTTTTGAGATGGTAAAAAATATTGCCTTGGCAGTACTTATGGAATGCTGACCGAAGAGTAAAATATTTCCCTGATAAATCGGACCCAAATAGGAAATAATGAAGCCAGCCTCCATAACCCAGCTATTGCCAGAAATCTTCCACCCAGCTAAAAAAGAGATACCATGATAACTACTCTTTAGCTTGTTGAATCTTTCCTGATTGACAGGTATAGGGTATATGCTACATGTGTGTATGTACAGCAAATACATACCTACCTACCTACTCCGTATACGATCCTCTCTCTCTCTCTCTATGAATAATCTTTTTCGCTCTGCTATAACTCTGTATCTGACTCATCATCCTGATAGAAAAGATTAGATTATATAGGTAGGATACATAATGTACGCTGAAGTTAGATTTAATTAATAATGTAGTAGCAGTACATGTACATACCTGCGAATCCCTGAGTTGGGGGCCTTCGTGAAACTAAACCTAAAGTCGTGGGAGTTTCAATTTTCTTTTCTCTGGAAAAAAAAAAGAAAAGAAACAAAAAGAAGATAACTATTAACCCCTATAGCCTCCGTACTTTGCATGTACTGTGGTGGATTATGATTTATTTATTATTTATTATCTCAGCAATTAGTGCTCTCATAATAAATAAAATTATCAATGATAGGTACATACGAAGCTCTATCTCATTTTGGATAAAAAACAGGATTATCCTTACTCTTTGCGGAGAAATATGGAGAGAAGTAGAAGTTTAAAAAAGTCACGGGAAGACGTAGGAGCTTACGCATGCTTACATTATGCACGCTTCAATAGTTTTTGCCTTCGTATGTATCTACATATGTATACACTGTACATACATAATCTGGACTAACAGGGTCTGCTCAAGCGTACTGCGTATACGCTGATATGACATACCTAGGTGATTTGCCCCAGTGGCGTAAGGATGCGCGCCGTAGCGGGTACGGAATATTTTCTATTTCTGACTCGAAACTGCAGGGTGATCTTGATCCATTTGAAGTTGACAGGTCGCCATTCCAGGTAATCTTAAATGGGGATCATAAGGAGCATAAGCAGGCTCGTGTGTATTCTTGGACCTGTCAGCAAGTCGTGCCCCTGACAGCAATCGGCGTGGCTTGCAGTAGTCGTGATCACAGTACGCCTTCCCCGCCAAATCGACGAGATTATGAACATTCGATTAATTATTAATTATTCCTCATATCTAGTCGCTGCTTCGGGTGTTCGCGTATGTACATACATACGTACATGTTGTACCGGCGTGATAACGCGTGGAGGGGCGGAAAACGGCGGAACTTCACGCAGGAAATGAATGTCTGGTTGTACGCGTCGCGACCGTCCACCTGATAAGAATCAGAAATTAAATTAATTTTATATCAGCCTGCTTAGATAATTTTATAATAAATATTTTCAGGAACAGGCTTAGGGTCACGTCTCACGAAGTCGCCCGCCCCGCCCCAGACCGCCGCGTCGCATTGGCCCCTCGACTTATCATCATATTACAGGCGCGGGGGACAAATCAGCCTCCTCGTACGCAGCCCTCGCAGGGAACAGGCGATCACCTACCGGGGGAGGGACAATCATTATCAAAGCATCGTGTTGTGCATCGACGGGCGCCAATCTGAAGCCCGAGTTTACGAGTTTAACCAACGCTGATGTTGGTTGAGATGCGACAACCAGGATCTTCCTCCTTCAACATCTGTCTGCATTATTCTGTGATTTCTCATCTCCGTTCTCGATGTTCTTGATGAATATGGAGTTAAGCAGGAGCAGGAGCAGGAGCAGCAGCAGCAGTCATCCGCTGATTACGATCTGCGAGTACAGTCAGATCGCAGATCTACGGAAGCCCAGAATCTCATCTCATCTTCATCTTCCATGTGCATATATTGTGGAGTCCGGGATAGGACCCGAAGCCCTGTCTAGCGGGCGCCGATCTGAAGTCAAAGAACCGACCCAAGCGTCTTGTCTTGTCTCATCTCGTCGCGTCGCGCCTCGTTATGGATGAGGCTCCTGGATAGTTCCCGCGAATGGTACGTGCAGCTCTCAGGCATTTCAGTCATGATTACTCCCCAGATATGGCCCTGATCCCTACTTGATGATATCGGGCGAAAGAGCATGGTAGTTTCTCGACAGGGATGCGGTTCCATCTCACCACCCTTCTCTCGGCAGAAATACGTATAGTCCAACACTTCAATTCCATCTCGATTCACAGTTGGCCGGAAAATGCCGGGATGAATGACCCAGGTTCACATCACATCAGCACACTGCTACATCGCCAGACATACTCAACAGCGTACAGAGGAACGGCCCCGAGAGCTCCGTATCAGGGGCGATGCCAGATGATGAGAGCCATGCAGGGCCTTCTCGAGGTCCAACATCATCTATACGCGGCTGCTAGAGTCGATCGTGGGTTATAAAATGATGGATAATGTCCTGTTCAGGATGTCTCTTTCCATCATCAGAGACAACGAGCTCGAGTAGCCAGTTTCGGTGGAGCCTTCCATTCCTTCGATATTGCTATTCATATTCACTCCTTACCTTGCTTTTCAAACTACACTACTCTCCTTCAACCAATTCAACCAGTTCAATCCTTCTTCAGTCAAAATGTTCATTCGTAACCTGCTTCTCGCTGCATCTGTTGCCAGCCTCGCCCAGGCGGCTCCTTTCGAGCCTACCAAGACCTTCAAGGCCGTCGCTCGCGCCGCCGACGCCACCGGTGAGAAGGTCACCAAGGCTGTCGCAGTGAAGACGATCAACGACAACGATGGAGTCGGTGCTGGCAAGGACACCTACACCCAGTACAACGGAGACGGTTCGACTGCCGCTGGCTGGCCCTCCCAGTCGGAGTGGTGAGGAGCCAGACTTTCAGATCGTGATATCAGAATGCTTGCTGATGTGAGTTAGGGTTTCTTTTGACGACATGTTCAACGCCAACAAGGCCATCATGCAGATCTCCTGCACCCAGTTCGGCCAGGAAAACGACAGCGAGGCTGAGATCGAGGCCATCCGCACCGCCATTGAACAGGTTGCCGCCCAGACCTATGTCGACCACCGCTTCATCCTCGCCATCATCATGCAGGAGTCCAAGGGCTGTGTCCGCGTGCCGACCACCTTTGGCGCCGTTGCCAACCCCGGTCTGATGCAGGACCACGATGGCGCCGCGTCCTGCAACAATGGCGGCGCTGTGCAGAACCCGTGCCCGAACTCGACCATCACGCAGATGATCTCGGAAGGAAGTGAGTGGCCTGTCGTCACTTGACAGTTTGGTTAAGATAGTTACTAACGGTGTTTTATAGCCGCCGGTACTTCCACCGGCGACGGTCTCGCCAACTGCCTGAACGAGGCTCCCGGCACGAGCGCGCAGGCATTCTATCAGGCTGCCCGTATCTACAACTCGGGCTCGATCGCTTCCTCTGGCGATCTCGGCGCTGGTGTCGCCACCCACTGCTATGTCTCGGACGTTGCCAACCGTCTGACCGGTTGGGTCAATGCTCCTCATGGCTGCAACCTGGACTAGAGGACAGGCAGGTAGACATACCTGCACTGTGTCTCTTCAACAATTGATATTCGTTCGTTTCGACAATATAAGACATCCGCAGTGCGGTATGAATGCTTTGCTACATTGATATGTACTGTGTACAGAGACAAGACAAGCTGGGACACTTGGAAAAATAGAGACTTGCTTTTTGGAGAATGGATCTGAGATTGTTCTATCTACTTGCTGAACTTTGAATTTTTCAGTAGTCTGGATTGTATATATCACATATATTGTAATCGTCCATCGATATATCTATCGACCTACCTACTTACTATGCGGTATTATTACTCTCCAGTTCTTACTATCTCTTGTCGATCAGGGTTTCACGCCGATTTTGATTGTGTAAGGCTCTATCATCATCATCATCATCATCCTCATCACTGCATTGTTCTTTTTCTCTTTTTCTTTTCTTTTCTTTTCTTTCGTTTGTTTCCTTTTCCTTTTTTTTTTACCTTTCCCCTCTCTCTCTTTCTTTTTGATTTACTCCCTTCTATCTCTTCGTTCGTGGTTCCTTTCCTTTCCTTTCCTTTCCTTGTCAGATAATAATATCAATGCTACAGCCACTAATCGGGTCACCGTTACCTAAATTAGAGGTAATATTCGTTGCGGAGAAAATACGGGGTATTTAATCTGTTTCCCCGCATTTACCAGTTACTAGCCTTCCCTACTTAGTCTTGCGGAGTACCCCTTGTTTCTTCACCCTGATCATCCGGATTATCCAATTCGTGGGAATTCTTCCGTACTCCTATTTTTATACTGGAGGTTTCCAACAGGACCGTCCTGACGAACTATGAAATTGTATTCAACGCGTCAATCAATCATTTGACAAGTTCACCATTTTCAGCTCGTGCATTCGTCTGGAACATGCATCTACAAACTCTATTCTTTGTCTTCTGGTCCAATCGAGCTCGAACTCGGACACCGCGATACGAGATGTGACCTGTGTTTCTAGCTGTTACCCGCTTCTTTGTTTGCTGCCCTGGAAAGTGAACAGTGTAACAGGGCAAACGGGCACCTGCAGATGCTCCTGACCTGACCCCATCCTCCGCGTGGAGATAAAAGATCGACCTGTCCAGTTCATGGAGAAGATCAGATCTATTCTTCAGCTTCAGCCCGTGTTCATGTCCATGTCCTGACCCGTCCTTCGACTCCTTCGTGCGTAATATAATGGATCTTCCCGAATCGAGATCCCTTCACCTCGAGGAGGCTACCGCTGTTAATGACCAAGAGAAACACGTTGAAGAGCACGTAAAGCAGGTTGAGACAACCCCGTTGGATCCGCATGGCTTTGCACTGGTTCCCATACCCAGCCATTTCAAAGATGACCCGTTGGTAAGAACGTCTTCTTTTCCCGAAATGAAGAAATTCCTCTGGTCTATGCCTCCAGCTAACTGCCACAGAACTGGCCATCATGGCTCAAATGGCTCGTCCTGCTTCAAGCCTCCATCCTTGCCCTACTAGGCCCATTCAACAGTGCCGTCATCAACCCCGCCCTGCTGCCACTCGCCGACTACTTCCACATCTCCAAGGTCGAGGCCTCCTGGCAGACGACGACCAGCATCCTGGCCGCCGGCATTGCGCCGCTGTTCTGGACCCCGCTGGCCAACATCTACGGACGGAGACCCATCTATCTGATCTCGACGCTCATTGGGATTGGCGCGACGATCGGCACGGCGCTGTCGACAACGTGGTCGGGGATGATTGTCGCAAGGGTGTTTAGTGGGATGGGCACCAGCGCGCCTATGGCGCTGGGGGCGGCGGTTGTTAGTGATATGTTTTTTCTGCATGAGGTTGGTGTGACTCCTGCCGCGGTTTATTTTTATATTGCTGACAGATATATATACAGAGAGGCGCCAAGATGGGTGTCTGGACGGTTTTTTTGACGAGTGAGTGATTTCCCAGTACCAGAAAGAATACTGTGCTGACATATGATTGCAGACGGTGCTCACGTCGCACCGATAATTGTAAGACTGAATTCCAAGGACGTCATACTAATCACTTCTGACGACAGCAGGGCGGATATCTGACCGAAGCAGCCGGTTTTCGATGGTGCTTCCACCTTCCAGCCATCGTCGGCGCCTTCATGTTTGTCTTAATGATCTTTGCTTTCCCAGAAACACTCTTCTCGCGCTCCGAAGAGAGCCTCGCCCAGCACCGGGAGCGCACATACTGGCAGATGCTCTTCGACTTCCGCCAGAACCGCCTTCGGGACCGACGCCTGCATCTGCGCGACTTTGTCCGGCCGTTCGAGATGCTCCAGTACCCGTCCGTCGCGCTGACGGTCTGCTACTACTTCCTGACGTTCGGCTACTGCACTGTGCTGCCCGCCGTCACGGTAGCCATCCTCTTCACGCGGGCGTATAATTTCGGCACGGGGATCATCGGCCTGATGCTGGGTCTGCCGCTGCTAATCGGGTCCGCCTTGGGCGAATTCCTTTCAGGCCCCTTCTCGGACTGGGTGATGTACCGCTACGCACGACGCCACCACGGCGAGCGCAAACCCGAGGCTCGATTGCCAGCCTGCTTCGCGAGCGTCATCTTATCCCCCGCGGGGATCATCATCTACGGCGTCTGTCTGCAGCACCACACGCCCTGGATCGGCCCCGTCATGGGCATGGTGATCGCCAGTTTCGGCCTCCAGCTCGCTACGACAGTCACGTATACGTATTGCAGCGACTGCTACAAGCCGCAGTCCGGGGAGATTGGGACGCTGTACAATTTTGCGAGACAGGTGTTTTCGTTTCCGATTGGGTTTTATGCGTGAGTCGCACCCTGCTCCCTCTTTCTTCAAGTATATTATTTTTCTTCGTCTCTCTCCTTTTGTTCGCTGACTAAAACTGCTCATTGCAAATATTGCTGTGACGATTAGTATCTCCTTCGCAAATCGCATCGGACTAGAATGGGCGTGGTTCACATTCGCCATGCTTGCTGCGCTGCCGTTTGTCGGGATCGTCGCCCTCATCCTCAGGGGCGAGAAGTGGAGGAAGAAACTTGGGTCGCCGCAGTTTCATCAGGATATTTGATTTGATTTACAGTTGAATGAAACGAAACGAAGCGAAATGAAATGAAAATAAATGCCGATAGCCGTGTTATGTTGGCTTGTTCGAGTATTCGTTCTTGATCTTTTCTTGCAGGTCAACGGTATTAAACGTGGTCTCTCTCTATTTCTCCCCCCTTTTTTTTGAGAAAAAGAAAAAAAAAAGGAAATAAGAAAGAGAAAAAATGGCTGTAAAAAAATTGGTTATATTATTGAACGCGAATATCGATATGGGTATGGACAAAGAGCGTAATTATTTGTACTCGGATATACGGCTTTCAGAGGACATACGACCTACCTACCAAGAAAGATTGACTCGTATCATCATCCAGTTTGAGTTCTCCATACTATATACTTTGGAGTCAAGCCGGGCGACTACTGTTTGACATCACACATGTGTGGCAGGCAGGGTTGGAGAACAAACGGTCAGGCAAATAATTAATAAGAATGACTGGTAGGAACACAGGAGCAAAGATATAAAACGTAAGAGATATTTAATTTAGAAATTGCTGGGCCATGTGTATCTTCTCGCTAGCTGGAAATGTCGCTGATTGGGTACATGTATGTATGTACATACATACATGTACAATACTTTGTTCCCCTTCTCTGTATGGAGTACCAGGGTTAGATAAGGTATATCATGTGTTCCGTCTGGGGTGTTATCATTATTATTAAACCTACCTCGTTACCCAGGTAGATAATCTATTCTTAGGTAGCTGATCCTGTAAATTAATTCCATTGGATTGAATGGTAATTTGTTATTATTATGACTTAGCTTGCAAATGCAAGCTATTACCCGAGCCAGCCCCTCAGGCGCTGTTCCAGTGATCTGTTCGTTGGTTCCACGCAGCTGAACCAACAGCTCAGTCAGCATTTATCGAGCTTCTCATTGACCGCTCCGTGCGGTTGGATTGGGATCCTCAGAAGAATACGATCATCATCCACGGTCGTCTTCTCTCTCTGTCATCACTCTCGACCTTCGTATCTCGTCACCCGGCTCTCTACCTACAGCAGACGTTGTGACGATGGCCACTAAACTGTGGGCTGACAGGCCATGGGAGTTGATCGAGACTCCGTCCAAGACTGCCGATGTCGTAAGTCGGGTTTCTCTAGTGTTTATTATTTTTTTTACCAGATGGGTCAATACGATGACCAACTGACTCCCGCAGAACGAGCATCCAGCCGTCTATATCGCGAATGAGATGGCCTTCGCCCACAACTCCATGCTCCGCGGCCTGAACAGCATCTACCTGCAGGCGCCCCATGTACATGACCCCCGCGACGTGGCAGACTTCCTCTTCTTCGTCAAATCCTGGGCGGCCTGGGTCTCGCATCACCACGTGCTCGAGGAGGAGCGCATGTTCCCAGATTTCGAGAAGGTGATTGGCACGCCGGGCTTCCTGGAAGGCAACATCAACCAGCACCATGCCTTTCAGCCTGCGTTGAAGAGGCTGCTTGCGTATGGCTCTGATACCCAGCCGGCTGATTATGATGCGGTAACCCTCCGCAGTATCGTCGAGGAGATGGCGCCAGGTCTCCGCCAGCATCTGAGTGATGAGATTCAGAGCTTGCTCTCTATGCGCTCCTATGATGGGAAAGCCCTGCTTAAGGTCTACAAGGACTGCGAGGCCGAGGCGGGGAAACAAGACAAAGTGAGTTTACAGTAGTTGAGCTGATGCATTCTCTACGGGGTACATTCTTCTTCTTCTTCTTTGCCGTACTGACCCTATAGACCGTGGTACCTCCCATGGTCCTAGGCCTGCGAGACGTCACCTTCGAGGGCGGCAACAAGTGGCCAGCCATGCCGCCCCTGTCAGAGTTGTTTGTGCACTATATATTCGCGCGCAAGCATGCCGGTTCCTGGCGATTTCTGCCTTGCGACACGTGGGGGAAGCCACGGCCTCTGGCTTTTGTGGAGAAAGAGTAAGTACGTATGTACTGCATAGGTATGTAATTCATGCTTCTGGAATGGAATGGTTTAAGGAAGGAAAGGAAGGTCGGCAAATTTGGAGAAGTGTTTGGCTTTTATCTTTGCCCCCCTTTTTTTTTATTTGCCTTCTTTATTCTCCAGTGTTATCACCGTTATGTTATTACTCTCTATCTAATTCTCTAAAGGATAGATGATCATGATGCAGTTCGTTCATTCATGAAAACAATTCAATTTGTCATGATGCAGTGGATGTCCATTCGAATCTTACTTACATTAGAAGCATTACTGGAGAGGTCTTCCTTTGTTTTTTTTGTTCTACTTGTCGACGATACGATAAAACGATTGAATTTTGATTGGACTAGAACTCCTAGTATGACATGAAGAAACAGTAATGATTACAAAGATCAAGAAGATGACAAAACAGGCTGTCTTTAAGCCCAAAAATGAATGTGGCTGATCAGCTTCCATCTCCTTCCTTCGTCTCAGGTATTTGCTTGGTTCACGGGTGAGATCACCGCCACCTAGAACCCCTAGGCGCTGACAATATGTATGTCCTCTGTTAAATTTAGACCATTAGCTTCCTATCGAGATAGGTATCTCCCGGTGATTATTTATCTAGCCTCGTCTCTCTAGCCTAGGTATGTACTCTGTACCTAGCCTAGCTATTATTATTATTAACTGGCTTGAGACCAACCGATCAATCAATTGATAGATATTTTAGAAGGTACCATACAGATTTATAAAAATTTCAATTTTTATAGGGCGAAAAAAAAAGAAAGAAAAAAAAGAAAGAAAAAAAAAACTGCAGAGATATTATGTGGTCTCTACAGTCCACTGCTAAAAACTTTCATTAAGAGAAAGGTATTGTCGAAGACTAGGAGATCAATATTGCAAGGATAACTGCTCTATAGAAAAGAGGAAGAAAGATGGAGTAAGAACAGAAAGATAGGTTGTATTGGACAAAAACACCTATATCTGGTAAATTTCTATCACCTTCCTTGTCGCGAGTAGCTGCAGGCTTCACAGCCAGATCGCAATCTCCTAGAACGCCGACAGGTATTATATACCTGTCTGAACGCAATTCATTGACTGTCACTCTGGGTCATTGCGACGGACGAGTTCTTGTGTCAGTATCCAGACAGCAGAGCCTGCTTCCACGACATCAAGTACGACTTGTGAACTCGAGGAGCCTTGCTGCAACAGCTCATTGGGTAATCACCAGTCATCTTCTTCATTCATGTAGGTAGCTCAGCTTCTTCCCAGACAGTTCAATCAATCAAGCAAGTTCCCTTCCACCGCTACTCGACAATCGGCACGACGTCAACCTCGTATCTTGCCGGTCAGGAGCGGCGACGACCTACTCGACAAAGCCAAATCCTCACTTAATCGATAGCTCTCACCGCAGGGGTAATAGATATATTAACTAGGCGTGGCTCGGCGGAGTTCTGATGTTCTTTGACCAGTCACATCCAAGGTAGTGCTTACCCCGGTTTTAAGCTTGTTCCCTTTACGGTTCGGCGCATCCCCTGGATACCAACACCCCTGACACTTTCATAACACTAATGCGTTGAATAGCTTGTCCAAAAGAAGCTGATTTGCAGCACGTTCTTTGCCAAAATACTCCGTACTCCGTACCACAATCGCGTCTGTCACGTCCCATTGTCCGACTGACTTCTCTGTCGGAAAGCTGTTCTTCTTGCCTCAGTTGAGGCATTCTCAAAGATCAACAATGGCAGAATCCACGAAACCTGCCATTGAAGTGGATGTTCAGGTTCGCAAAAGTCTACTGGCATAACAATCATGGCTTCTAACGGGGACCTTAGGCTACTGACAATGATTCTATCTATGGGCACCAGCTGTCAGTAACAGATTCGTACCTTTCTTGAAGTCATGCAACTGACTATAGGCCAGATCAACTTACAGTGCCTCGTTGACGTCTTCGGTTCTGGATTACCGCCATGAGAATGGCCGGCGCTACCATGCGTACCGCGATGGCAGTAAGAGGCCGTTTCTTTAAAGACTAAAATCTGCATTTTCACTGACTTCCTACTAAAAGGTTACCTCCTGCCCAACGATGAGAGAGAAGCCGATCACCTAGACATGGGCCATGAGCTGACATTAACAATCATGGAACGGAAACTGTTCTTCGCACCTATTCAATCGCCACAGCGAGTCATTGATCTTGGCACTGGGACCGGAATATGGGCAATTCATTTTGGTAAGCAATTCGATTACACCCCTATTATCTATATTTGCCAGAGACTCATAAGTATTGTTGCAGCTGATCAGCATCCTTCTGCTGAGGTCATTGGTGTTGATCTGAGTCCTATTCAACCATCCATGTCAGTAAGTACTCTCCCTATCTGTTAAACAGGTATTAAAGAATGCCTCTATAGGGTTCCGCCAAATTCGAAATTTCTCGTCGATGACATCGAATCTGAATGGACGTATGAGGCCAGTTCATTTGACTTTATCCACGCTCGCTATCTGTCTGCTTCTATAAAAGATTTCAGGAAGTTGTTGAAACAATGATTCAAGTAGGTTGCATAGTTTTCTAACTTTAGCTGCTTACCTCTCTTTCTAGCCTTAGTTAAGACTCTGCTAACGTATTGGTTAGCTATACCAATCCCGGAGGCTGGGTAGAATTTCAGGACTGGGACATGTTGTTGAGGTCTGAGGATGGTACAACCAAAGGCACGGCAATCGAGAAGTATTATCAGACGATAATCCCTGCTTTTGAAAAGGCAGGATATCCAACAAGACCAGGGCCACCATTTGAAGAATGGTTCCGTGAACCTGGATTTGTGAACATCCAGGTTCACAAGTATCGGGTGCCAATAGGAGTCTGGCCTAAGGAACCACGTTACGTATGTGGAGTAATTATTTGCTTTTTTTCCCCCTCTCTCCTACATATTTCTCTTTCTTTTTTACCATTACTGACCTTATGGACTTCCTTCAGAAAAACCTTGGAACCTGGGTTCTACTACAAGCTGAGCAAGGTTTCGAGGGCGCTGCGATGGCTGTCCTCACTAGGTTTGAATCCTGGTCCCCTGACGAAGTAAGAGTCCTCGCAGCTGCGGCGTTGGATGGACTGTTTGACTTGTAAGTTGGTTCTTCGAATGCTCTTTACTGCCTGGAGATCTAACAACCAGGTATGTAGTTACGTCGTGTATGGCCAGAAGCCTGAGTGAGAAGAAGCTTCCATTCTTAGATTGCTGGGTTTCTTGTATGTCCGGACATGTCTTCTGGGATAGCATATACTTGGCAAGCGCTTAAATTCTGCTGTGAACTGTTTCTACCGTATGAAATGGAGTTTTCTCCTGGTATAGGATTACTATGTTTTCCTTCCATCACCCACATAGTAATTTGATGAACGAAGTCGTTGAGTTCTCGAAGTTGTACGCGCTGGCCACTGGATCATTAACCAGGAAACTACTGGATGAGATAGTTACCAGCAAGACTCAGTACAGAAGCAGGAAGACTCTCACCAGACGTCTATCATATCCCCATGTGATGAAGTAACTGGCTTAAGGGGTGGAAAGGGGGGTGATACAGAAACCACGTGACAGATCAAGTCCTTCAAGGATGGGATCCTATCAACAGACTTCTCAACTAGGTACTTGTCACCTTGACCATGGCAGACAACCAAGAGAACCCATTTCGATCTGGATCAAAGTCAAGGTCCCGGAATCTGAGGATCTGGCGAACAACAAATGGATCGACCTGAATGGTTGCAAATGCTGCATCTGCTAGTGAAGGGCAACCGGCTCTTGAGCAGCTGACCAAGTGTGTAATGTACCCACCTACCTAGGTAGGAAAGCTACGAGGGTTCCTAACAAAGTAGACTTCCTGTCGAGTGCTCTCCTTCGTACTTTCCTCTCTCAACACCCAATCCATCAATCATATGACATGGCTTCCTTCCTGCTACAGGATCAACTGCAGAACCGAGTCCAGTCTTCAAAATCGTCAAAGGTGGACATTCCAACATACTGTCAATCTCACAGCTCCAAAACAAGCGACACAAGATGGTAGACCCCCTTCGTGTATTACCGCTTGACATTGTCAACCTCATCCTTCAATATTTTGATTTCAAGCAGACTGTGTGCGTCTTCCAGTTCAGCATGGTTGCTGACGTATATTTCTAATGTGATCGATCTCTTAGGGCGATTCTGCGCGTCTCCAAAAAGTGGGAGCGATTTTTGAGCTCGATTCCACGGCTCTGGACACATCTGGACCTCTCGACTGGTCATGTCCCAGTATCCTTGCTTGCAATAGAGACTTATGTCGACTCTCAAGGACGGCTTACCCACGCGACTGTGAACAAGATCTCCCAGTCAGCTCTGGACCCGGCTTTGGGTCTGCTGAGTCGATGTCCTCATCTGACCTACCTGGAGGTCGGGGCAAGCTTCGACGGAAGGCGGCTCTATGAACTTTTCAAGACCTGCACAAGCTTAACGACGCTCGTGATCTCTGCCAGTGTCCCTTTGACCCAGACGTATCTGTCCCGGTTCTTGACATCGATCCCCAACATTGAGAGACTGGAGTGCCATCGCGCAATTCGATCTCTGCTCACTGAGGTCCAGTGGCCAGCTAAACTGCCCAGGCTGAAGGTGTTAGCTCTCAGCTGGCAAGGAGCCGATAGCATTTCCGGTTTTAGAACCATCCCGATACCGTACCACGAAATCCCTGACATGGATCTCACCACGGAGTTCTGGCGTACTCGCGAGCAGAAGATTTTTGACTTGATCCCTAATCTCCAAAAGCTGTCATTGCGCTACCAATCGCAGCTGCCCAGTGGACACACTGACTGTAACATCTATCTGGACGATATCTGCTATCCTCGTCTCCAGAAGCTGGAGATCAGCGGGCTGCAACTGCAGCTGGAGCATCAATTTTCCGCCCGCCTGGAACACCTCTGCCTCTACAGGTTTCGCACGAACATTCTGGCGGAGCTGCATTCGTCCATACAGCTTCCGAATCTCAAGGTATTTGTCCTCGATGATGTTTTCTTCACGGACCCGTCTCTCCTGGACGCTCTTTTACAGACAGTTGACTCCACCTTGAAGGTATTGCAAGTGAGCCACTGCCAGTTGATCAGCGGTCACGATATTGCCAGAATTGCGTCTACGACAAGAGCATTCAGGGGCTTGACTAGTCTGATGCTGGGTGGCGAAGCGGTTGGCATGCGTGATCTCGACAACATGGTTGTGAGCGGTCTTCTGAACGGAATGCCTGAGCTCAAAGTCCTCCGCATCCCGCACTCCGACGTCACGGGATCCATTGTTCGGAAGATAGCAGACCTTCGTGTTGCATCAAACGATCACGGGTCTGCAGAGGAGGGAATGATGCCGCAGATCGAGCAACTCGATATCAGAGGTTGCGAAAAGGTTTCCTCCAGGATGGTGAAGTACGGCCGGAGACGAGGGATCCAGATCATCGAAGATTGTTTGATCTAGTCGTCCAGCTTTCCTCTTAAGATCCACTCCCTATTCTACACACGAGGATAGAAGACGTATTATTACGCAGGGCTAGATACCACTATCAGATAGCTCTATCTGTATCATCATGCAACAGCAGGGGATTATTAGAGCAGCAGGCACGTAATTACATCCTCACAAGACGGGCATCTCAGAGATGTATTTTTCCCAACCATCCAACGTAGCCTAGCTAGGTAGGTAGGCACCTACTACCCATCTACGTATGTAACTCTGTACTCCTGTGTACATAGGTGATATAAGATAATGTAACCTAAGCTTAATAATAAATTCCCCGGCAAGAAAAGAGAGAAAGTAATGTCTGTCAAGCGGCGATGGATTAGATCAGATATGACATTAGATATTAGATGAGATCAGACTAGATCAGTTGGATGGATAGACATTGATCCGATGGATTATTATTATTGTTGATTTATTTTTATTGATTAGTCGTCGTCCCCGACGCTCCGCTCTGGATTAATAAATATTTCTATATTCTTTTCTTTTCTTGGTCTTCGAGTTAACAATTGATGATGATGACATGCTTTTGCTGTTTTTCCTGTTCACTAATCAGAAAAACATTGATAAGCTTGGTTTGGTTCCATGGACCGGGTCGTTGGAGTCATTAATAATTACCCAGCCACTGACCAATGACAATACGTATAAATAAGGTTTGATTATTAAGCTACTAATAATAGTTAAAAAGTCATGACAATTTGTATATAATCTAGGCTGACAAATTGAATATGATATGAAATACGCAGGGAAAAAAAAATAAAAGACTCATGTGATTTTTAATTAAAATGGCAACAAAGAAACAAAGAAGAGTGAATGGGTGGGCCGGGGAACCTAATTTTAATGTAAATGGGAGATGGATCTGTCACATAGTGGACAGAGTAAGACTGTATACTGTATTGGGTAGGTAGGTGGGGATTCTTGAAAAGAAGCATAAGCACATATATAGGGGCGTATATATACCCCATTTTACTCCGTACTTATTGTTGAGATAAGATGATGGCTCTCAGGGTCTCGCTGAGAGTTGTAAGAACGGCTTAATTTCTCTAACTAGGCCTGACGGCCGATCTAATACTCAGTGTGTGGCAGGCTCCAACATAAGATAACGACATCTGTATACTGGCTACAAAATCAACTTGTCTTTATTTATTCGTTATTCATTTGAGATCTTTTTTGAATCTTGACGACTGCAGTGATCAGTCAGTCGTAGTCATGGCCGGAGAACTTGTTCTGGTGGGTTCTTACTATTTCTTTTTCTTTGCTCTATTTGGTCTCTTCAGACAAAGTCTCTCAACACGCTCCTTCTAACGAATGCAGCTCACCGGTGCCACCGGCATGGTCGGCTTCCGCAACCTCGTCTTCGCCCTGCAGAAAGGATACCGCGTCCGCTGCGCCGTCCGCAACGAGGCCGGCTTCGAGAAAATCAAGTCTCGCCCCTCCGTGGCCCCCTATGTCGACCAGCTCGAGTCCGTCCTCGTGCCGGACATCGCGGTCGAGGGCGCCTACGACGAGGCTGTCCAGGGCGGCGTCACGTACGTCGTCCATACCGCCTCGCCGCTGGCGATGCCGCATTTTACGGACTATGAGAACGAGCTTATTGTGCCGTCTGTGAAGGGCACCGTGGGAATCCTTGAATCGGCGAGTAAAGTCCCCGGCATCAAGAGGGTTGTTATTACGGCGTCGGTGGCGTCGCTTATTCCGGCGAATTTGCTGTTTAGTCCCGACGGGACGGTTCATACGGGTATGTTGGCCGTCTGCTTTTTCTATAGATGTGGTCATTTGGGAAAGAGAAAAGAGAAGAGAAGAAAGAAAGAAAGAGAAATAGAAAAGAAGAAAATCCTCTAACTGATTAACAGAGAAAAGCCGCGCTCCCACCCCCACCGGTCCATACAGCAACGTCCTCGAGGCGTACTTCGCGGCCAAGGTACTCGCCTTCCAGGCCACAGAGGCCTTCATCAATGAGAAAAAGCCCGCCTTCGACGTGATCAACATCCATCCCGGCTACATCGTCGGCCGGGACGAGACCGTCACCGAGGCCAAGGACATCACCAAGGGGACGAACGGGCTCGCGTTCGGACAGCTGTTCGGTAAACCCGCTCCGTTCCCAGTTGCGTCGACGGTCGTGCATCTAGACGACGTCGCGAGGCTGCATGTCGACAGCTTGGATCCTGCCATAGCAGGTAATCAGAGCTTCCTCGCCAGCTGCCAGGGGCCTGAAGGGCCGAATTGGAGTGACGCGCTGGATATCGTCAAGAGACGGTACCCTAAGGAAGTGGCTGAGGGGGTGTTCAAAGTCGATGGCGGCGCGGTCCAGACGGCGCGTGTGCTGGTCGATTCTAGCTATACAGAGAAGACGTTTGGGTTCACGTTTAAGACCTATGAGGAGCAGATTGTTAGCGTGGCGGAGCATTCTCTTGAGTTGTTGGGGAGGAAGTGATCGATCAAGAGGAATGCGACGTGATGACTTGGGGAGTATAAATAGTTTTTTTTTTTTGTTTGAGGAAGTATCACTCGTTATCAAGTAGAAAATTGTCCCCTTATACGAAGCACAGTACTTGCCTAGAACGTATATATGTTGCTCTGGCTGGATCGTACAATCTGAAACAGAGATGAGTCATTCGAGAGTGGCCTGCCCAGTGAATAGTGTAGTAATATGTGATCAGCTGATTAGCCTGCTTCCAGCTTCTTTTCCTACAATTCCATATTTTCCTGTTTCCTTCCACCCATCAACTGAAGCTGGACCTTGAATAAGGCAGAGGATCTGAATCTCCTCCATAGCTAGTAGAAGAAGAAAATCGCTGATATTGGCTCATTTTGGTTGGTCTTGATACTAGATACAAAACTAGGGTTAGACAATGGCTACTATCGCTTACTAGTATCCCATGAGAGGTGATCTATTGCTCTCTACAAAGTCTGACCGAGGAGTGAATCATCTGTTTGGAATCTATAAAGTAGAAGATTACAGAGTTGTCATCGTCCGAGGGTGCTGCACGAATACACCTCAACTCCAGGTATGGATAGTGGGTGAATGGTTTTGCTAGTGGACGTAAAATCACCAACAATTCTAACATCACCACGAGTATGTGTGATGTATCCAGCCAAATCTCGCCTCTTGCAGGAATAAAGAGTCAAACAGTAAAACCCTACCAGCCAAAGGCAGAAATAGGCGAGATTTGCTAGCATAGAATATTGGCAGATCACTCGATGGGAGTCTGAGTTTTCTATCCAAATTTGTGTTGTTTTTTTTTCTTCTCCTCTCTACTGTTATTATCGTATGAGCCTTGCCTGAGGCTGGTTAGAAAGGCAATCGTTCAATATCTTGGGTAAACTGTTCTTGTTCGTCTTTCTATACAATTCCCAAATGGGCAGTTGGTAAGCCTGCACTTTTGATGTTCCAGCACCCTAGGTCTCTTCTCGTATTAGAGCCGAAATCCTTATGGAACACGGTCCAGCCTTTCAACATGCAGCACCGTTCAGCCACCTGCAGGTCGGCAGGACTTTCCAAATCCAGAAGATTGAAGAAGAGGAGAGACTGATCGAATGTCTCAGAGTTCTGACAGAATGTATTGAATCTATCTCTCCACATGAGGAAGAGGAATGGGAATGTGGACAGGTGTTGAACACATCACTGGTAGTTGTTTGGACACTCTGTTGTCAGTCCGTTCGGTCATGTTGAGGGACTCCATCGATGGCAAAGAAAGTCTTCATGCTGTCGGATTAATGGATCGAATGATAACTGGCTTTGCGTCTGTTTTCTTTCTTTCGTATGCCATTAAGGGGATATTATAGGGATATTGCATGCTCTACGATGCAATACAATTGCATAAGTAGGAGGTATTTATCTCAGTATCTCAGTTATAGCCCATCACGCTAACTGAGTTGTCATGCCTGAACCCTGCCTGTCGATTTGCCTGAGGGCCAGTACCAGGGTGGTAGTTCTGTTGTCTTGGCAAAAATAGATCAATTTGGTATTGCCTGAAAACAAATGGATAGCACAATTATCACAGAATACAGTCTGCCAATCAGTGAGGCCCTTCCATGGAAGACAGCCAGGGTGGACAACTCAAATTCTTTCCTAAAATGGGAATCTGTTGTGCCAAACGCGTGGAATGCCTGAACGAGGTAGTCGATTAGCATAGAAAGATAACAAACTTAATGTGAATTACATAATTAAAGAGATTCAAGTCGATGATGCCTTCTATTCTCTTTCCTGGGGCTGGTGTGGCGAGGAGAGTAGCAACCGCAGTACTAAGAATAAATTCACTCTGAGAAGGCAAACCATGGAACTTCACCAGAGTCTTATCACAGAATACGGTTGTCCCTCTGACACGAAGTTCTCGCCATTCCAGCCATCAGCCTTGGAACGAACTACTCGAGTTGACACTTCTGACATCCTGCCGACCTAAAGCCGATTCGTGCTAGCATTTTGACTCTGCTCAGACCTATTCACTGATTCTCTGCTGGGCAGATGTCAAATAGTCTCTTCCAGCTGAGTCACTGCTATCTTTACGTGCGTCTCCATATATCGAGGTTAATGGTTTGGTCTTTGGCCTGACGTGACGACCCCGATGGCTGATGAAATTTCCATTTGTAGTAAATCCACATGCTCAGCCCTACGGATCTATCGCATCTTGCCGATCTCCCCTCCACTGAAGACAGTCGTATCCACAGACTCTACGAGGCCATACTATTGGCATTACGAGATGGGTTCTCTCATCATAATTATCTTTCTTGTGATCGTCATTCCCATCAAGATTTTCCCTGTTCATCATCTGACAGAAAACCTTCTTAGTGCCTTCCAAAATCTGCATGATCCGCTCGCGGTTCCGCAACTGCTCCGACGTCCGGACAAGCTCTTCAGCATAGAGACACAGGTATTCCCAATCTATCTCCATATTAGTGGATTTTTTATGGCTGCTAATATCCTGGATTTCATAGACCAATGTCCGGAGTGCTCTTCGCAACCAGTATGAGTCTGACACGCGCCATTCAGATGAGCCTGTGAATGCGGCATGCAGTGTGGCAATATCGCGGCGGTCCAGCTGATCTAGTATGATATACTGTATATCCAACGGGAGATCAATGCGAAAGGGGCTTCTACCGAGCGCCAATTGGAGGCGAGAGGATCGCCTGGTGTTGTGCTGCTTAATAGTTATTTCTTCTTCATCTTCTTCTCTTTCCTCTAACGTGGTCCTTTAGATGACGACGTGGAGGAGACCGCCTGCGCTTCTTTATAGTTGCGTTCTTCAGCAGACGCTCGACTGCCACGATTTGGACCGGGTCTCGAAAGAGATATTGCGTCTTGTCGGTTAACATCTCATAGCGCTCAAGATAGAATGAAAAATATCCATCTGGCTCTGCGTGTGGTGATGGATCGATCCATTTCCTGAACTGTTGTCGAAGGGCCTCAATCAAAAGTTCTAGATGTGTCTCGGCATCAGGGCCAATAATGCGTTCAATCAAGCTCCAGCAGCGCACATGGACAGGGTACCCACACCGCTGCAGATGCCGGGGCCATTGTCCTTGGTAATAAGAGGTCATCTGCGGATCTTCAGCCAAGAACACTGATTCAATCTCGCCCTCCCTTGGCCGAGAACGAGGCAACCCGAGAACAGCAGCATCCCGATCTCGAGGAACCGCGAAGGATGCGTCTTCTATCGCGTCGTCGAGCTGAGCGATTCCCGACAGTCGGTATTGATACCGGCCCTGACCGTCGTGATAATATTTGACAACTAATAGATAGATTCTCACGCTTGGACACATGCTTGGGCGCTCGCAATTCCTTGCAGAGTTCGGCGAGGACAGATCCTTCACTATCTGGTTCGATCATTGCCCCACAGGCGCAGCAGTATATCTTCATCTCCCAGAGAAAGGGAGGGTCATTGAGGTCCCCATGGGGGAGGCAGCAATTAGTTATCCCAGTTAATGAAATGAATAAATCTAGTTAAAAATTAAAAAAAATAATACTTAAAGGAACAGAAAAGAAAGAGAAAACAAAAAGCAAATTCATTTGTTCTTTATCAGGTCGATGAAGGGAGGTTGTCTGGTTGATGTCACTATTATCATGAGACTTTTGACACAAGGAATAAGAATTCATTTCCAAAAAAAAAATTTCCGCCTTCCTTGCGTGGGTTAAGTGACTAAATAGGTGTGTACCAAATTGAAAAACAGATTCTTTTTTTTTAAAAAAAAAAAGAGAGAGAGGAAGAGAAAAGCAGCCCCAGACATATCTAGAGGGAATATATATACTCGCATTATTTACCAACAGAGAGAAGTCTCTTTGATCCCTACCTCAACAGGGAGTCCAGGTCGCACTTCTAACTTTCCGACTCCTATGGATATGCTAGAGTTTAAGCGAGTCTGCCTTTTTTTTTTCCTTGTCTTATAAGATTCCTTGGTTCCCAAAATGGTCTTAAATACAGCTTTCAATAGCGGAGAAGTTTCTCGAAAAAAAAAAAGATCGATATTTGACGGTTAGACAGTTAGATTCAAACGTGAATCTTTCAAGGTTATTCATTCTTCATTCCTGACTACAGGCTTAAATCTTTATAAAAGAGAGAACGATGCACTCCCTTAAGTTATAGTAAAAATAACACCTATCCCAGTCTATTAATCAATATTTATTTATTCAGTGTTTATCAATCAGTACAGTTAGTCTGTACTAAAGTGATTTTAGAAATAAGCACTTATAGAATTGGCAAACACTATGTGATCTCAAAGAATTATATGGAGACTCTAGAGTGGATAACTCCTAAAGTAGGCCATATTCTAATATATACATTTCTGGGTGGAGGGGAACATATCTTGCTGAATTCATAAAATTGGAAAACTCAGCCTCTGCATCAATAATCTTTAGTTAAGCATGTGAAATATTGCAACGCTATACTGATAATAACATATATAATGATTATCTCAGTCACTAAAATCCCAAGAGGATTGTTTTATCATACGCAATAATAAGTATACCATTTACCAACTTATCATCCTATATACAACCGTTTTTATCTAGTAAGGCTCTTGTATAATTGGACACCCGCAATGTAACTTCACTGATCAATCAATCAACAAATAATCACCTACCTGTCTGTTGTGCTTGCCGTGGCATCTACTACAGCTCATCCTGATGCAACAAAGGAGCCAGGTTTGTTTAGTCGAACAGCAGGGTCATATAATTATAATAATAATAATAACTAATGCATGGAAGTCTCTGTACTATCAAAGTGACCTGGACTACTCTTCGATTACAATACCGTTCGATAGCTGTGCAACACTTTTATAAGCCCCATCAACTCTGTCAAATCATAACAATGGTCAGTTCAACTGGCACTACCGAACTAAACTACCTCCTGGTCTTCTCCCTTGGACAGGAACTAATTGCGAGGGGAACTGTTATGAAGTGATTGCTTGGAATTCTGTGGGCTGTTGGAAGTTTGAACATTGCTTGTGGTTTTCTGATTTTAGAATATTATAGCGACTAGATAGATCTTCGTCGATTGCATTGCATCCCGTCCTTTTTGTGGATAGATATTTTTTTAACAGGGGTGTTTTTTTTCATGTCTTAATATGAATACACACAAAGACAGGCTTGCTGCTGCAAATATTGAAAACGTTTTTGCGTCTACTACTCAATTTTCGATTAGATGTTGGCACGCCATAGTATATGCATTGAGCGCACTGGGGTCTTCTTCTTAAAAGGAAAAAATTAGTTCAGTTCAATTCAATACAGAGAACATACCAAGGTAAGGACAGAGTGCATATGTTCAATATACTCACATAAGACTAGACTAGGCACTGTAGACAGACTGAGTTACAGTCTAGACTCCCATGCGAGAAGTGGACATCTATCTAGATAGCGTAGCATATGATAGCGAGCGCTGTCTATGACCTACTTTCCTGGCCGGCTCCATACATATGTGTCCTATAATATTAACATCAAGGAATTCTATCAGTGAATTACTACGTGGATTAAGATACGAGTTTCCACTCTATATATAATAATGTATATGGACTGTCCACTATTCCGCTATCTTCTCTGCTGGGATTCTCACCTCCGCCTGCTGTGTCCGTAATGTGTGCTGAGTTCTTACAGTACAGCATGTTCAACCCACATCATAGAGAAATTATCTCATCATTCTGTGTTTAGTGGCAAGAGTGCACAACTTAGAACTAGACGTATCTATTGTCCCTGACAAACCTTGGGTACTATTAGCAAATCTGCTGGAAATTTTTATGTCACCTAAAGGTCTGTCTAATCCGGATCTTTACAATCTGCAGCAGGCGCATTAACGCAGTTAAGCGTAAAATGAATGGGATGCTTATGGATGATGGCGAAATGGATATCATTTCCACTCTTGTAAAGAAGATAAACATAATGGCGAGACAGATCATTTAGATGCCGACTTAATCACTTCTCCTTTTTCTTTTTTTTTATCTTTTTTTTTTCCTTTTTGGCAGAGTGGCCTATTTCATTCTGTACTCCCCTGCCTAGATAATAATATGTATTCTATGGAAAGTGAACCAAGAGATGTTGTCTTTAATGATGTTTAATATCTCAAATTGGAGTTCTACCATGCCCAACAAGAAGTAACAAGAAGTAAAATGTGACAAGGAATATTGTCCTAAAGCAAGAATTGTGTCGACGGAAACGATAAAATAGTAGACTTTGACTAAACTAGAACTCCTAGTATAATATGAGAAAACAGGCGGATTTTACCCCAGAAACCAACATGGTCGATCAGCTTCTCCTCAGGGGTAATGGTCCTGCCGTGGACTGTCTGCACTTCCATCTCCTTCCTTCGTTCAGGTACTTGCTTGCTTCACCAGTAGAGCACTTCCTGCGCTGACAACTTGCATATCAATGCTCACAAAGTGAAAATGCTCCTACTTCAAACTTCTCGTTCTGCTCTTGAGACGCCGCGCTTCTTTCTTCCATGAGTTCCAGTCTGTACTGCTTCGCTTCTTCCATGGTGATCGGAAAATCATCAAGGTTCTTGATGACCATCTCCTGCAGTTCGGGAGGGAGTTTCTGCGCCAATACGTCTCGTCGGAGATTCAGCCTTTCCTCCCACCAATCTGCTCTCTGTGGGGGGATGTTTGCCGAGGAAATAATGCGTAGGTGGGGATCGACCAGAAAGAAGGCGAGGATTTTGCGGTGGCCCGGTTTGGAGCGGTCGGCCAGTTCAAAGGGGGACACGCGGTGTTGAAGGGTATTGGGAAATGTAAGAAGACGGCCCTCAATGCATGAGACACTTCCCAGTTCCTGGGTAATTGGGCTTTCATCTCTACTATCGGTTTCGTCGCCGAAGCCGAAGACATCCCACAGAAACTCATGGCGGTCTTGTTGGTAGCCAACACCATTCACATCGTCCGAGTCTGCGCGTTGGCGAAACGAAAGCGTGCTTGGTGTAATATTTTCGCTCGAGTAGTAGTAGATTGCTGTAGCGCAGATGTGCTCATTCTGGCAGACATTAGTTTTGACTAAGACATACAAAAAAGGGAACTTGCCAGTTGCCCTTCAACATGCCATGAGCCGCCCTCGTATTCGGGTGTTTCAGGTGTCAGTTCAATGTTGGCGAGTTTCACAATCACTTGGATGCCTTTGTCGCCAAACTTCTTGCGTAGATTAACTTCGCTTTCTGGGCTGATGCTCGGTGGTTTGAAGTCCCCAGGCTCGGGTAGCTTGATTGGCCGGGAGGATTCCCATTTCTCATACTGCTCCCAGAATTGAGGATCGTTTTCGCCATCTTCAGGCTGAGGCTCAGGTGTCGACCCGGGGAGATATTCAACCTTTCTATATTTGATTCTGTTCGATCGATTGCCCCTGATTTCCGTCAAGGTTTTGTCCCATAGTGGGATCGTTCGCGCAAGGATCTTCTGAATGACCTCATACAGTTCTCGATTCTTGTGTGGATGGAGGTTGTTGATGTAGGAAACAACGCGACACTCGCCGCCATCTTCGAATTCCACGTCACAGGGTAGCCACTGGAACTTCCTGCTGAATGGTTGAAGTTCCTCATCCCCATCATATTCGGGGATTTCTGCTTCCTCTTCAGGCGGCACTGGAAGCACTTCTCCGTGCCCGGAGCGAGCCAGGCAATCATCAAGTCCGATCACTTCGTCCTTGATGATCCTACTGCGGCCATAGATGACAGGGAATAGCGATGGGTGTACCAAATCAACCACTTTCATATCCGATCCCGGATGATAGTCTTTCTTTTCTGCCGGCACGTCTTCAAGCGGACGCACGGCTTCCTTCAGAGCAGATTGAAGCTCATGAGAAATCGCTGTATCCGACTTCACCACACCCGGGTCAAAAGCAGTGACCATACCGGTTTCCTGAAGGATTTTTGCTTTGTACTTCAGCTCGTCGATGACCCAATCCATCATTTTCGGTGTCACGTCCCTGCCGCTGTCGGAGATTTCTTTCCTCCATTTGGAAGTGATTTCTTCGTCAAAAACCTAGGAAGTAAATATTGCAAGTCGAGAAAAGTGGCGTCGGCCGTTGTACCTTACTTTTCTGTCCCATTCTGGCTTATCTGTTATGACATTCATCACCTGCATCATTGTAATCTCCCGAAAAGTTCTCAGCCCGCTGGAGAGGCTTTGTTAACAAACAGTTTCGAGCCCATGCTTTTGAGACTTACCTGATGTAGCCACCATCAATATCAGTATAATCCAATGCGTTGGGAAACATAGTTTTATCGTAAGGATTCTCCTGCTGGATAACACGTTAGCGGAGATTACATTGAATCGCAATCTGGAAGTATATGGGTTCTAACATCTGGTGTATAATTCAGAGGCAGAGTAAACCCAGGAAGGTCAAAACGCGTCAACTGAGAGGAAGCTGTAGAGGCAGCCATATTGTGTGGTAGCAACGTCAGTGATGTCTGTTCAAAGTCGTCGCATGTGTAGAGAAGCATATTGTCTTCCAAAAAATATAGTCAAAACTTCGAGTGTTTGACCCAACACAGACACTGCGAGAAGTTTTCCACTCAGCTGAAAAGAGTGCCATGACTCCTGGTTTCAGCTGTTGGATTTTTTTTTCTAGTGTCAGAGTTGGCACTAATCAGTTTGACCAGACCAATCAGCCAAGCCTGGTAGTTGTCCTATCCCAAGGCAAGGAACTTATTGAACAACACTCTCTGATGTGAAGTCAATACGATACTACTTCAACTGGAAGATACTTTGTTGCAGTTGTATAGATGATGATCGTATGAGCTGATATGTTAGCTCTTAACGGAGAGCTATCAGAAATCAAAGCTCAGGCCTGATCTGTGAGTAAAAAGCGGCACCTGCTGAGCAAGGCAGTCTAACCCAACAAATAAAACCTGTTAACAGCTGGGAATTGCTGGTGGTCAGCCACCCAACTACAAACCAGCTGGTGTGCAGCTTATCTTAAGTGCGGCTGAGCGGACAGGAAACCCTGTTTTAAACACCCTATGGTCGTATGTACTAGCTGTAGGAAGAGAATGGATTATATTGTAAAGGACAAATTGATTCAGGATCATCATACCAAGTTGCCTCGACACAGTCAGTGTTTTGCAGTGCAGTGCGGTATACTAGTCTCTTGTCTTGCTACTAGTGGCTGCTGCTGCTGTCGTTAGTAATCCTGTCACGGGACAAGTCTCTCTGCCTTGAGGTACGAATCCGAGTGCCTTTTAAAATGTTATCGGGGTCCATTTAGACTGTAATAGATCTTGATAAACTCTATCTAGGTAGGTACCTAATTATCTAGATATACAGGAAAGCTGAGAGCAGGTTTTTCTCTTTTTTCTTTTTTCTTTTGCAGCATCCTTCCAGCATCATTGATCTATTTATATATTCAGTGAGCGTAATAACAATAACAATAACAGGAATATGGTTGCCACGAGCTGAGTCCCAGACTCAGCTCAGCTCAACTCAGCTCATCGAGCAAAAATTCAATAAATAGGTAGATCTTATTAGTTTTATAATACTTAGCCTTGGGCTGAGTTTTACTAGAAAAATAAGTCCTATACTCATCTATGCGTGTGACTAAAATTAAAATTATATAAACTCAGACCTATAACAAGTATGAGTCTAGAAGAAATATTTTGAAAGATCTATTAAAGCTAGGTATATACCTAATACCTAGGTAATTGAGGCCAGAATATTATAGAGCTAAAAAAAAAAAAGTAAAAAAAAAAAGAAAAAAGAAAGAAGAAAGAAAGAAAGAAAAAGGGAAAAAAAAGAAAAAAGAAAAAAAAAGAATTAATATTTTAGCTTAACTACTATTTTTAAATTAATTCGAATTATCATTATATTTTATTCTTTATATTTCGAGTCTTAGACTTCGCTGAGCTTATCGAGCCAAGATTTAATAAGTAGATCTTATTAGTTTTGTAACTAATGCATAGCCTTATGAGTAATACAACCCTATCTATATCTTTGGGTTAGTTTTGGCGTTGGGTAGAGATAAATTTAAAGCACTCAGACTTATATAAGGTCTGTGTCCCAAACGTTAACTCAGTTCAACGAATTGATTTAATTCTTCCTCTGGAATACGTCCTACATATACTATACGCGGGTAGTAATGACTCGGTAGGTAGACACAATATTTAATTTATAATGCGTAGGTTAGGTACTGTGTGATTGTACTGTACAGAGTATGGATGTGCAGACTCCATACTACTGCTGGATCCCTGCCAATCAGATGCTCCCAGGATCCATCTTGCGGGGTCGGTGGACATGGAAATTGGAACCTTTCCAATCTCTAAGGGAACTCGAATGACATGTTGTTGTGGCTTGACTTGACCTCCACTGCTGTTAAATTTAACAGGACAACTCCTGGCTCAAAACAGAAGGTGATCCTGTCACCTGCAGGGCTAGTTCGGCGGATGTAACGTTGGGTCCAACTCCGACTTGCCAACTGATAAGGATTCAGGGCCGGCCACATGGCAGGCGATGACACCGAAGCATGCGACCTCTCTTGTACGTAGCTATCAGCAAATGATAGAATGATAGAATAATTGGTGAATGGAAGGTGGCTTTGTATGAGTAATAATCGAGATAACACTGATCCTGATTACTATCAGAGGGGTTGTTCAGAACGAGTTCGAGAACTAGCAAAAAGGGGTAGTTGCCAGGTCCCCAACCTAGCTAAAATTAATTTAATACGGAGTAAACCCCGGCACGCGTCAGATCGGTTGCAATGCCGATGATAGATACCCTCGCTACTCCGTAATCAGGGTTATGATTGTTGTTGAGCTAGTCGAGTTGCGTATACGCGTCAAGCTAGGTAGCGATAGCGCCTGCTAAGCTTTCCGGAGTACTCTGGATGCGTAATTCCTGCTTCATGTTACATTGAGAATTTAACTGTTCAAAGAAGGTAATCGTGGAGATGATAAGTGGGCGAGATCGGTGGGGACAATGGACTGCGGCGTAGGCATGAAATTAAATGATTGTTATTTATAACAAAGCAGCTCCCATGCCGATCCCTGACCGCGGGCACACTGACCTTCTTTAATTAACCCCAGGTCCGTTCGTTTGTCTTGTCTTCTCTTCTTCCCACTGTATCACTGTCTGCCTGTCTGACACTGACCAGAGTCACTCTTTCTAGACCGCAGACAATGCGTATCCTCGCGCTGGCCTGCGTGGCCTCGACCGTGGCCGCCGTCGCGGTCAACCCGCTGCCGGCTCCGCGCAACATCAGCTGGGGCACGTCCGGGCCTCTCGACTTCGCCGAAAACATCGTCCTCTACACGCCCTACAACCAGATCGTCTACGACGCCTGGAACCGCGCCAAAGAAACCATCATCTCGCTGAAATGGGTGCCTGCCGCGACGGAAGCCCCCATCGCCACCTACCAGCCCTTCCCAACCCAGGCTGCAACCAAGCGCTCGGTCCAGCAGCTGCGCGCCGTCAACCTGCAGATCGATGACCTGAACGCCGATTTGCAGGCCGGCGTCGACGAGTCGTACACGATCGACGTCAGGAGCAACTCGTCCTCCATCGAGATCACCGCCAAGACCATCTGGGGCGCCCTGCACGCCTTCACCACGCTGCAGCAGCTCGTCATCTCGGACGGCAAGGGCAACCTGATCATCGAGCAGCCCGTCAGCATCCGGGATGCTCCTCTCTACCCGTGGCGCGGCATCATGATCGACACCGGCCGCAACTTCATCTCGCTGCCCAAGATCCGCGAGCAGATCGACGCCATGGCGCTGTCGAAGATGAACGTCCTGCACTGGCACCTCGACGACTCGCAGTCGTGGCCCGTGCAGATGCAGGTCTACCCGCAGATGACCAAGGACGCCTACACGCCGCAGAAGATCTTCTCGCAGGACGACCTCAGGGATATCATCGCGTACGCGCGCGCCCGCGGCGTGCGGATCGTGCCCGAGGTCGACATGCCGGGCCACTCGGCCGCCGGCTGGAAGGAGGTCGACCCCAGCATCGTGGCGTGCGCTGATTCCTGGTGGTCCAACGACAACTGGCCGCTGCACACGGCCGTCGAGCCGACCCCGGGGCAGCTGGACATCATCAACAACAAGACGTACCAGGTCGTGGCCAACGTGTACAACGAGCTGTCCAACATCTTCACAGACGACTACTTCCACGTCGGCGGCGACGAGCTGCAGACGGGCTGCTACAATTTTAGTAGCTACATCTCTGCCTGGTTCGCGGAGGATCCCTCGCGCACCTACGACGACCTGGCCCAGTACTGGGTCGACCACGCGTACCCGATCTTCAAGAGCGTCAAGCCGACGCGCAAGCTGCTCGCGTGGGAGGACATCGTCAACTCGTCGCCACACGCGCACAACGTGCCGAAAGACACGCTGCTGCAGACGTGGAACAACGGCATCGCCAACATCCAGAACCTGACAGCGCAAGGGTACGACGTGATCGTGTCGTCGTCCGATTTCCTGTATCTAGACTGCGGCTTCGGCGGGTTCGTCACCAACGACCCGCGCTACGACGTGATGTCGAACCCGGACCCCAGCACGCCCAACTTCAACTACGGCGGCAACGGCGGCAGCTGGTGCGCGCCGTACAAGACCTGGCAGCGCATCTACGACTACGACTTCACGACCAACCTGACAGAGGCGCAGGCGGCACACGTCCAGGGCGCCATCGCCCCGCTGTGGTCCGAGCAGGTCGACGACACGGTCGTCTCGTCGAAGATGTGGCCGCGTGCGGCAGCCCTCGCGGAGCTGGTCTGGTCGGGGAACCGTGACCCGGTGACCGGCCTGAAGCGCACGACTGAGATGACGCAGCGCATCCTCAACTTCCGCGAGTACCTGGTCGCGAACGGCGTGCAGGCGACGCCGCTGGTGCCGCAGTACTGTCTGCAGCATCCGCACTCGTGCGATCTGTACTATAACCAGACGGTCATTCAGTAGGTAGCTTTTGGATCTGAAGTTTGAAGTCTTCAATCCTTACCTTTCTTTTTCTTTATCTTTTTTACCTTTTCACCTTTTTCAAAAGGACGAGTGTTTCTTGCTTATTTTTTCTTTACCTTACCTTCCACCTGTAGATAATCCCTATAGCTTTTGAGATGAATCGGAATATGCTGGATAATGGTACGATAATGTTCAAGTAATGCATTGCTCAAAGAATAATAAATAAAGGAAGCTGGTATATAACCATACCAAGTCGTAGTTATTTATGGGGCCTAGATAAAGTATCTAATTAGTAGATATATTATTATATCTACCTTGATGAGTAGATACTTCTACTAGTAGATAATTTTTATAGCTTTGATGAATCGAATATTGCACAGGATAGTAGAACTATGGTAATAATATATTAGAATAAGAAGCTAGTATAGTCTATAATTATTGCTAGTGTTGCAAGCTAAGCCCATATTGCTGACTCAGCTTCGCTCTCGTTTTCTGATTGGTCCATTTGTTGTTCATCACATGACTCCTGTTGATATAACTCGCGTGCCTTTCTCTCTCTTCCTTCCTTTCTTCCTTCCCCAGCGAATCCTTTTTATGAGCTCCTAGTTTCTAGACAGCAAGGCTTTGGCCCTTCACAGGTCTATCGAGAAGGGGTAGAATCGACAAGGAGGGAAGGGAGAAAGGTAAAATCAAGGTGAGCAATCTTCGATCTTATGATGTGTGGGTCACGTGAAGCGAGATCGAGTCACGTGTTAGGCAGGCCCACGCCTGGGGTTACTAAACCTCATAAGCGATTTTCTTATGGATACTTAGCATGCCTATTAACTAGATCTGAATAACTGTCTCTCTAGGTGTAGTCCTATGAAATGTGACTCTTCCGGCATTAATCGTATCGGGTCAACACTGTCATACTTCTTTAGAGAATCAACCATGTCTCGGATCTCATTCCCCTGCTTTGTGAACGAAGAGTTTGGTGTGCCAGCAGATGTGGGAGAGATACAATTCGAATTCACTGGACATACATACGAACAGCCGCGAGAATGCTCCCACGATGTAGTGGAATGGACTGTTCACAACAAACTCAACCCGCCGTTCTCTTGCTCCGACGATATGTACCAGTTCACTTCATCAGCTTCCTGATTCCAGCGTCTCTTCTTTATAGCTTCGGAGTCAAGATGGTGGCGTTTTTCTTTTTTCTTAGTTTGACATGGTGTTGTGATTTCTTGTCTGTCTCTTGTAATTCGGTTAGATTAGTGATATCCAAGTTTAGGCTCAAGGCAGACATTACTTATCTCACTCTTTTCACTCTTTTTAAAGACCCAAGATCGCGAAACTTTCCTGGTCAGCCTCAAATACAGATAGTGATATTGCCTGACTAGTTCCGCTAGCCGTATGGCATATCGGGTATATGGCACCAAATTCTAAGTCGAGTCTGCAGACGTCTAAGTGGACTCTGTATCTTCTAGCGTTGTTCATTATTGATTGTTCGTTGGGTGTCAAGGTCTTGAAGATCGCGGCATCAAACACTCTGTTGTTGGCGACGCCATCGTCGAAACACTCGGATATCCTCTGGTGGTGAGTGACTTGTATCTCGCGGTCGCAGACGAAAAACTTGAGGATACCCATGCTATCATCGTTCAGATTCGCCGGCGTTACGCGCATACCCATTGATTGATCCAAGTGGCTGAGCTTACGTACTGCCTTTAATATTAAATAGGTTTAGCGTAAATCGGCCGTGTTTTAATGAGCAGCGTTCAATCCTTCTTAATCTAATGTTTCTATTAACTGCTCCTATAAATTTTATGAACTCTTCTTGCATAAAGTAGGAAAAGTATATAGCCCGCCCTTATCTTTATCTATATGGTGTTGTTGTGGTTGGTCAACAATTCAAAACAAGAAGGGATGCGAAAAGTACAGGGCTAAAGATAGAAAAGGCTTGAAAAAGGCATCACGGCCAAAATAAGCCTGTCGGAACAGCTTTATTGCTCAAAATAATAGCAAAAAAAAAGGTCAGAATTATAGCCTCTATTAATGCAAGGAAACCTCTCTTTTTAATCTCTTATATAGAAAGATGTCCATAATGCATAAAAACTGATTAAAGAAAAAAAGTTAGCTGCTTAAAGCATGGCCGTTAGCAGTCACGCGACAAATATAGATAAATCATAAATGTATTTATGTTTCAAGGCTATTTCCTAGTCTTCCTAATCTACGCTTAGGAAAGACCAAAAAGATATTTTATTTTATTAAGATTTAAACAATTCCTCTTAAGCTAGGCATTCCTGTGACATTCCTATTAGACTGATTCATCTGCTGATTGTCAAAATTATGATATATGTCCATATCTAGAGTCACATTCCCAGTGCTAATCTAATTAAGTTTGGCGAATTCCACATTAAAAAGCATTCGAGTTCACCAGAATAGAATACCCGTGAAGACCACGACCAGGAGCAGGACTAGGACCGGGATCTGGATCTATATAAGTAGCCACTTCAGCAGAGGAATAAGACAAGTGTATATCGGAAGATAGGGTCCGAAGGGAAGAGGACACGTTAAACCTGAACGGAGGGGAAACGCGGGAACGGGCAGGGCTGCACAATTCGCAATTGTACTTACTATAATAATTATAATGCTACTTTGCTATGCCTTGACATATAACGTATCATATATATAATCTGTAAAGAGTACGAGAGTGAAGTTACGACTAAGCCGTCGTGGAGTAGGCGATACGCTGTCAAAACGACAAGACAAGCAGATTCGATAGAGGGAATAAAACGTAGTAGATGGATTTCATAGAGAATGGATTGCTATCTTCTTCAAAGTCTGGTTTCTTTGATCTTAAGCGTTGGCTTGTAAGCAAAGCCTTAATTATGATCCTTATAAGAAGCACCTGTACTCTGATGAACTAACCAAGTTCAGTAGAAATCTAGAAATGTATATATACCAGACACCTGCCTAGATAGTGTCAGATTAAAGTAACCTTATGTGAGAATAAGCGCCATGGCAGTCACGTGTGATCCGCTTGGTATACGACAGCGTATTCACGGTGAAACACTACTGAAACAGGAGTAGGAGGCATCCAGGAGACAGCTATATAGAAGCCCTCCGTGGTTTAATAGACTATAATAAATTAAATATTATAAAGAGAGGAAAGATTTAGTTGCACCTGTCTGCTTACTTTAAACTATGCCCATTCATATAACGTACCTGATTACCAGATGCACGCTATTTATGGGAGCATGACTGGAACTCGCGTATTCTTGCCTGAACCTGAGATAGGTGGGTGGTAAAAGTGGCGTGTTGTTGGGTCACGTAAGAGGAAACGACGCAGAAAGCGGCGTCGAGTGCCGCTGAAAAAGGCGTCGTTCCCTCCGACTTACAGACTATAGAGGTATATGTATGTATGTACAGTACACTACCACCTACCTATCTTCCTGCTAAAGTTATAATCTTATCTGCTGGGTGGCTGACTGACTTGACTGCCTGGTTCCTCGCTCCCTGATCTATTTAAATAAATGCTCACACCATGCCTAACATTATCATATCATTCATTCATATCATTCCTTCCTTCTTAGAGATCATCTTCCTAAATGCAGGCATCTGTACATTACATGTACCGGTACTATCATAAACAATTCAACTATTTAACGCAAGTCAAAAGTCAACTCGACAACGCTAAAAATCGAATTCTTTCCGAAACACATCCACATCCATCCCCGCAACCACCATATCCGCCAAATCCCGCCGTCCCATCGACGTGAACACCCGCCGCAGCGTGTCGTACAGATTCGTGCTCTGGTTCTGGCTGACGTGGATCATGCGCTCGAGGTCCGCGTCGCCCATGCCGTCGACCCCTGAGACAATCTCGCGCGCGCGCTCGCGCCCTTGCTGCTCGACGACCTTGTGCATGGCCAGTGCGCCGAGAAGGTGCTGCGCTGCCTCCGGGTAGCAGCCGATGTTGATGCATGATACACCCAGGTTGTACCGTGCGCGCACGAAGTTCGGGTTGATTGTTAGTGCCTTTTCGTATGCTTCGATCGCTTCCTCTGAGCGGCCTGAGTTGGCTAGCGTCGCGCCTAGTCGGTTCCATAGCAGGTGCACTTGTCCTTTCTGGTTTGATGTGCCGGACTCTGTAGACGCCAGCGCTGCGGAAAAGCAGTCCACCGCTTTGTCGTACTCCTCCGCGCAGTAGAACAACACCCCCAACCCAACCTGCACGTCTGGGTCCATGTGCTCGCCCGAAGGCGACAGTTGCGCCGCCTGGATAAAGAGATCCGTCACCCTCTCGTGCAGGCGTTGCCGGTCCGTAAACCCGACATCTGCGTCCGACGAGAGATCCTTCGGGTCGATGATCTGCGGGTATTTCACCGATAGCCATCGCTCCAGCGTGCGGTACGCCGTCGAGTCATACCCTTCGTTGGTGTACGACACGGCCAGCCCCATCAGAGCGTCCAGGTTGTTGGGATCGAGCTTGAGCGCCTGTTCCAAGGCCCGGATCGCCGGGCTCTCCTTCTCGTTCTGCGCCTGCGCCGACCCCAGCATCGTCCAGGCCTCTACGTGTTGAGGATCCTTCTGCACCGCGGCTTCGAACGCCAGCGCCGCCAGGGACAGATTGCCACCCTCGCGCATGATCTTCATGCCCTCTTCAAACGGGTTGTCCACCGCGCGGAAAGCGTTGTTCTCTTCGAAGATGTAGTCGCCCAGCTGAGGGTCGCGGAACCGCGTGTTGAGACTGTCAAACCCTTCCCAGTCGTTGAGCTCTCCCATGTGAAGGTTGTCAACCACCTGAAAGTCTTCCTCCAGTTTTCTAATAGTATTGGAAGTCTCAGCCTGGACTCTTTTCCAAACACGCTCAAATTCCCCGAATCCTTCCTCAGTTTTGGTGGTGTCACTGGGCACTGACCTGTCAAGATCGTTCAGTTCCGCTTCCATCGCCTTGTTGGCCTGGTCATCCAGCGCCTGCTGGTCCGCAGCATCCATCTCCGCGAACTGTTTCTCCCAATTCTGGTCGTCCAGTTCGACCATCCGTCCCTTGCCCTTATCCTGTGTAGTCGACTCGACGGGTCTCTGCGGCATGGACAGCGGGCCGGCGTATGCCGGTCCCATCATCCCCATGCCGCCCATCCCGAGGTATCCTCCCATCCCTATCGGTCTCTGGTAACCGCTCAGCATCGGCGGAGTCGACGTGACGGGACTCGAGGTCCGCGGCATTGCGGTGCGGTTCTGTTGCTGGAAGCGAGCAAACTCGGCGGGGCTGAAGGCACTCCCATTGAATGTAGCAGCATTAGGACTCGGAAACGCCGCCTCCATACGAGCTTGTTCACCAGCTTCGAACTCTGCCGCCCAGCCCGGCGACCCAGTCCGAGCCGGTGCGGCCTGAATATTCTCGATCTCTCTCCGCATCTGCTCCATGGCAAACGGCTGCGCGGGCTGAGCCAGGGGACCGGACTGTTGTAAGAACTCGTCCATCATCTGACGTACGTAGAATGTCAGCATCAGATAGAAGTGCATCGCAGATAGACAAATAGTCTCACCTGATCCTGTCCTCCCACCATCCCTCTCGAGCGCATGCTCTCTTGCATGCCTCCGGGGCCCCTCCCCACTAACCGGTCTCGTTGCAGGGACTTGTCATCTTGGACATGCTTCGTGAACTGCGTCAGCGGGTTGCCGGCCGTAGAACACTCGGCGCCACCGAGGAACGACATGGTGAGTTGAAGGGACCAGTATCTGTCTGGTCTTGTTCGTGCGTATGGAATGTGCGTGTAAGTCTATATACAGAATCGCATGGACAAAGACGTAAAAGGGGAGTATAGTCTATTTACTGCAAGAAATCCGGGGCGAGTATTCGAACGTGCGAGGAGTTGGCGTGCGGAGAAGGAAATGAAATCGGACAGCGGGAGGGCTCTCTGATCGGCAAGTCGATATCTCCGATGTGGGGTAAGATGAGAGGAGAGACGAGCAGCGGAGGACTCCGGTGTACAAGTCAGCAAGTATTAATAAGTCATGTCTGTCCATGGAGCAGCCGGAAGGGTTTCATAAATGGGGAAGTGATGCCCTAGACGTTAGATTAGTTACTCCTCGTCGTCCTAGCCACGAGTAACGCTTCGGCAATGGGAGCGACGTCGTACAGCTGGACCGAGGTATGCGGGGACATCACGTGATTGCAAGGATACCATGCTGCCCGTTTTTGGTATTGCATACATAAGATCAATCTCATCCAACCATCCATACCAGCTTCTGGGAAATTCAAATTCTGGTTGTTTTAGAGCATGATGAAGCCAATAATGCAAGCAAAGGCAAGGTCATTCACGCCGTTGGATCTCCGTTCAGCCTCCGGGCGTGAGTCCTGCACCACTGAATCCACAAGCGGTATATACTACCTGCCTGAAGAGAGAAGTGTACACCGTAGGCTAATTCAACTCAGGGTAAAAAACCTGCCATGACTGGCTCAAGGATTTTGTTGAAAAGTTGGTCCAGGATGGGATCTTGCCCCAATCCGCCCTTTTGGGAGCTGAATCGCGCTCCCAGAACTTGATCTCGCTCAGAAGCACCAGGTACTATCCGTGGCTGTTTTTATCGCCTCCAACATTTATCCTGGTCTTCCTCACTTGCTTACTAGATCTGCAATAAAGATTACACGCCAGTGTGCGACTCTGCTTCATTCCCACATGGAATCCCCGTCGTCAGGAAGTAAGCCGATCAGACTGCCTGTCTCAATACTTCCATCAGCGACGGAAGTTTATTTTCGCGACTCGTCTTTTTTCTTGCTAGATGATGGGGTCCGAACTTTACCCTCTCTTGCTGAAGTCCGAGCATTTTCCAATAATACTTCAGGTTCATGGGCTCCCCCTCCGGTTCGATTTCCGGATCTTAAGTTGTTGGTCAAGTACGGCTGAGAGGTTACCTATGCCGAAGGGCAATGTCTATGGGCAATTAGAACATTTCTGCGGACTGAAGTTCCTGTTCCCGAAATTTACGGGTGGTGTAAGGATGGAGATGAGGTTTTTATTTATATGGAATTGGTGGATGGCCAAACGGTGGAAAATCGATGGGACAGTCTGTCGAGTGAAGAGCGATTCACGCTTTGTGGGAAACTACGCGGTATGATAGCAGCATTGCGCTGGTTGGAGCAGGACCCAGCTGATCAGTTTATTGGTAACATATCAGTCTCAATCCCTGGCCAGTGGATATGGCGATTGACAGTCGATATATAGACCGAATTGGACGACAGCCTTTGCCGTTACCTTCTCCTGTGCCCCGGACACAGGTCCCTTCGCAACAGTCAAAGAGTTTAATGACTGGTTTTCGTCGCTACCCAAACGCGGTTTCCCTGCTGTGAAGTTCGATGACCCATTCCGCAAGGGACTCTCCGATGATGTGCCTATAAAATTTACGCATAGCGATCTCCACCCGAGTAACATTATTGTTTCTTCCAGCAACCCGCCCCACATCCGAGCCATCATTGACTTCCACCAGTCAGGCTGGCTTCCAGCATATTGGGAGTACTGCAAAGCCCTCCCCACTGCAGAGGTGGGAGGAGAATGGGCAAAGGTCTTCATTATTCCAACGTTTCTGGAGTCATACGATGGGTGTTATCGATCGTACGAATTTTATGCATATGCCCTGGGTTGTTGAAAGGGTATTGGCGTATATTCCTGTTTCTCTACCTCCAAAATCATTGCCTGTATCTATCCTATTGATACCCCTATATTCTGCAGAGAAGTCACAGATTGATAGGTGGATGACTTGCAGCTTGGAGGCTGACTAAGCACGTTTGGTCTCTGCTTAGGTATTACGCTGGCGATCCCAATGCACAGATTATCAGGACCTTCCACATTTCACCTGGGATTTTTTTTTTAGAGTTATTGTATGGAGTACTCTCTAGACTTCCTGCGATCTATTTAAATCTTGGCTAGTTCAACATGTGTCTTTCACTGATCGGGAACAATATAAATTCCTTTTAACTTTTTGATTGCCAATCTCAAAAGAAAAAAGAAAAGAAAAGAAAAAAAAAAAGAAAAACTCACAAGCCAAATACAATAGAGGTAAGAGTTACGTGATTTAAAATGGAAGCAAAAATAATATTAAGTATGTCGATCGAGTGTAGCAGGTATGTACGTAACAGTAGACTCCATGACCTGACTCCATGAACACGGGCAACTATAGTCATACCTATCATTGGCCACTCTCTTCTAGAAGCTAATAATGCAAGGTCATTCATATAGCTTGATCTCTATTTCCAGCTACAAGCTCGAACCCAAGCAGAATTCTGACCTCACCAAGACAATCTGTTACTTATCGGAAAAATTCGCGGAGCCATGTAAATCTGCATTACTTGCCTCTCTTTCTCTGTGATGGTTTGTTATAATCTCTTAAACTGTCCTGTCCTGTAAAATAATCGTCAGTTCCATCGCAGAAGAACAGAGATTTTGCACAGAATTGACCTAGGCCGATGCTCGTCTCAGGCAGCTGGAGACAAATGCATCATCTGTTATTTATCCCATCCGTATAGAAACATGGTATAATATAATACAGTACATAATCTCCTTCCAGACCAAAGTATAATTACAGTACAATAGACAAACGACAGGAGATGCCCCAGTGTTTTTGTTCCATCAAGCAGAAGATCACCTAGATCAACTCCACGGAGATGCTGAATATCCCAAACGTAAAGACGCAACTGCAACATATCTGACAGAAACATCAAGGTGGTGCCGTAAAGCAATCGCTTTTCCTCACCATAGGCAAGGCTGGACATATCTCGGATTATGTACGTTCTTCCGGAGGCATTTGCTCCCCGTCTTCAGGGAACTGGTCCCTCGGGTTGCGAGCGCGGTTCTTGTTGTTGGTGGTGCTGTAGTCCACAAACAGTTTCCGGCCGCGGGGGGTCTTTGTGCTGAGTATCTCAAACGCGACCTGGGCGCTGGGGACGTCGATAAACTCGGCGTGGGCAAACCCTCTCGGCTGACCAGTCTTGCGGTCGATGGCGACCCGCACGTCGATGACATTGCGGATGTCCCTGAAGAGGTCGTTGAGATCGCGATCGGTCAGGTCCCACCCCAGGTTCCCGATAAACAGGGTCCTGGTCGGCGCCGGAGTAATCCTACCGCGTTTGAAGTTCGTCTGCGCAAACTGCACAACCACCCGACGCCCTTCGAAAACCTGCATGTTCATTCCGTCGACAGCACGAGTAGCAGCGTCGACCGAATCGAACACGACATAGCCGAATCTAAGGAAGATTAGAACAACCGTTGCTTGTGAAGAAATCGGTTCGTCCCTCTTGAAATTCGAAAGGACGGTAATGCGGCACACTCACCCCTTGCTCAAACCCCGGCTGTCATGAACGATCTTAGCATGCTCCACGGTTCCGTACTTGCTCATCTGGCGTTTCAGGTCCTCCGCTGTCACGTCAAAAAAGAGGTTTCCAACGTAAATTGTCTCCTTGGGCGTCGGTGGCTCCCAGAGACGTCGCTTTTGCGTACCGTTCTCCTGGGTATCACCCGATTGCTCCGAAGCAGCCTCGCCTTGTGCAGCTGCAGTTTCGGCACTCTCAGCGGCTTCATTTGCAGCTGCCGGCGAGGCCTCTTTAGCCGAAGTTTCTGTGCCCTCTGCGACTTCATTTTCCGTCGCCGACGAGGACTGTTCCGTAGCAGCCTGGACAGCAGACTCCTCAACTACCCGGGCATCAGAATCCGACTGCTCCGCAGCAGATGTCGTTTGGGTTTCCTCCTTCTCAGTCTTCTCAGTTTCCTTCTCAGGGGTGGATTCCTTCTTAATCGCCGCATCATCACTATTCCATCGCCGCTGCTCTTGAAGAGCCGCAAACCGGGGAGAGTGAGACCGGCGGGTCAATCGCAGCGCAGTAGGCGTAGAAACGGTGGCAGCAATGGATCGGGACCTTTTCGCAAGGAAGGATACTGAGGAAGAAGAGGAAGAGGATAATAGGAGGCGGCGAGCCGCCGGACGGAGGGAGGAGTACCTGTGGAGCAGAGGACGTGTGTTAGTTTGCGTATGCAGCAGTTTTCGAAGTGGGATGGAGTGGACTTGCATTTTTGTTTGTTTCAAAAGGAAAGGAAGGAAAGGAAAGAAATCTTAACTGAAAAAGAAATAATTAATTAATCAATTGTCCTAAATTAACCCTTGAAAAAGGGTGGAAGAGAGAGTCGTTGGTTGATTGACGAAAAAGATTCGATTGAGTACTATCAGGCTCTTCGAGCTCCGAGAAAAAGTTCGACGACACTGCTTATCGCGGAGCTTCTGGAGGGTCACGTGAAAGGTCTATCAACACGGTCTCATAAAGCAAAAATATTTTGCATAACGACAGGTATTGAATTAAATTAAGAATAAGAATGAGAAGAGATGCAGAAGAAATACCATTCAAAGAACGCCATCCCGTTATCCCATCCCATATCGCTTCCGTTACAGTCATCCAAAACCACAATCCAAACCGTACCGTACATGTATGTAACCCTGTCCTCACCACTAGATAGAGCGAAATGAAGTCCAACAGAGTGAAGATTAACAACCACCCCATAAACTTGGCATGAAAAGCCACTTGGGGCCCCACTAATGTACATACAAGCATTATTATCTTTTTTTTCATTCCGATGTAAACCCTGCCTCGTGTTCGCATTTTCACATGCCATCGTAAACCTTCTGTGCAATATGCTCTTTTTGATTTTCTTTTCTTTTCTTTCCTTTATCTTTCCCGCAGAAATAAAATTAAAATCCTTCTAAGAAGAATATCGAATCCGGGTATCAGAGAATCCAACAAGGGGAACGACTGGCGGAGTTATACTCCACCTGCTCTCCCATTCTCGCTCTGTTGGTTGGGTTGGCTTGCATTGTTGCTGTTCCCATTGACATAGAGTCCAGAGTCGAAGTTAAACCCGGATTCCGAAGGGAAGACCCCCGGCGGCCGATTTCGCCCCCTGATAGGATCCAGCGGTACGTTGCGGCCACCCGAAAGTGGTGCTTGGCTGAGTGGGGAGGGTGCTGAAGGCTGTTGTTGTTGTTGCTGCTGCTGCAGGTCGAGCATTGGCCATAACGAGTTGGGGTTATCGACTGTTGAGTTTTGGATATAGCTATCCCATGCGTCCTATTAACTAGTTAGTGGACTCTTCTGAGCTCGTTATCAACGAAGCAAACTCACCCAGTCCAGATTCAACGGTTGCATGTCAGGCACCTGCCCAAACATGCCAAAAGGTGAAGACAGCCCCAGGGGGTCGGTCAGTGACCCATAACCTCCCTGTGGGATGGGTGACTCCGAGTTCTTGAAAGATTGGTCTGAAAAAGAAGTAGGAGCAGCATTTTGCGGGCTCATGCCACTGCTTAATAGTCCCAGTGTCATCGCGGCATTCTGCTTCTCGTCAGGAACTTCGTACATTGGTGCGCTGGCACCCGCATCCGCATTTTGAGGCGTGACGGTCAGCTTCGCGAGCATCACCCCCAAGAGGCCTGCGGCCTTGTACGCCTCCAGAGACTCGTCACGCAGTTCCTCCCAGATCTCCCGCGACCGCTGGATTGCTGCGAGCATCTCGTCGCGTCTCTCTCGGCCCCACACGTATACATCTCCCGATGGGCGACCGGCCGCTTGTAACTGCAGCCCATGATATAGATCGAGGCAGACGATGGTCGCAGCAAGTAAGAAGTCGCTAGTATTCAACGAGCTGCCCCGATTCTTAGTCCGCAAGCGACCACCGGGACGGGACTCTTTGTGAAGTATCGACTGGTATCGTAACAATTCCATTGATGAGTCAATGCAGGTACGCCGGGAATGCGTGAATCGGGGATTTTCCCGGGCGCGTGCGATGTAACGTCGGTGGAGGACACATTGAGCTTTATGATACACGCTTTGGATCTATGACATGTCAGCACAATATCACGAGACGCAGAGAGGCAAAAGGAGGGATCCTACATGAAATCTCGACATGATCAATTCAGCGGGATCAAGCTGACATTCCTCGATCGGACGGACTGCAAGGTGTTCAGGAATCAAATCCCGAGCCCGGCGGAGTTCGGCGTCGATGTCCATCACAATCTCATAAGGGGGCGTCTTCACAGACGACGTATGCTCGATGACACGGCCGAACGCGAACGCTATACGGGCTTTAGCAATCAGGTAAGAGACTGGCGTCGGCTCGTTGTTGGGACGCGACGGTGGGAGTTCCTTGCAATCTGGATCGAAATCCTCGTCATACAGATTCCGCGGAATCTCGGTATCAGAGTCACCTGTCCGTAGCATACTGGGAAGTCCGACCTGCGACGAGAGGAGGAGATCGGCCTGCCGCACAAAGGTCCATACCCGTCTCCGCATTTCCCCCTGGAACGGTGTGATATTAGGGAACATTTTCGAATCCCGATGATAGCCCATCCGCATGGCCAATCGCGCGATCACACCAATGAGAATCCACACAGACACGTCGGCTTCCTTGGTTTGGCTGAAATCTGCGTGAAGGTGAAGAATCAAAGTCTCGATCAGATACGGGTAGGGTTTGGTATAGTCAGCTAGGATGAGGCATTGCGACATCAAATTGCGAAAATTCCTAGCCATGTCCAGAGACTTTCCTCGAAACTCAGGCGGTTCATCCCCGTCCTGATGATATGATAACATAGCCAGTCGCATCATCGCAAAGAGCATGCCGATCCAAACGATGCAGGTCTTCGAGGGGTCTTTCCAATGCTCGTTGTACTGTAACCGAGTTAGCAATTCGACTTCTGCACTTTCCCCTCACCCATCTCACCTCTTTCTGGAACGTTGGGACATGGAGAATGTCTGATGCTCTGTCAGTTGAATGCATCGCTTGAAAGACAGATATCACGACTTACGAGTTCCTGGGCTGTAAGTGTTGAAATAGCGAGCTATTAACATGTCCGTTATGTATCTCGATGGGAAACTCGCCATGATCTCTGCCTTACTGACAGGTTTCATAGAGCCGAAAAGTAAGGTTGATGGATCCGGATCTGCTCTGGAGGCTTTGATCTTTTGCGCCTGCTCCTCGTATTGCTTCTTCGTGTTTGCAAAGTACTGACGAACTTCTGCTATCTAAGAGCTGTAAGTAAAACAAGCGCGGAATCTCTCTCACACATCATCGGACTTACATCATTCAAGACCGCCGCCCAATGTGCATCACTGATGTAAAACGACTTATTGTTATCCACTTTCATCACTCCAAACGATTTGGTGACCTGCTCCGTTTCGCTCTCTTCCTGACCGTCGGCCGGATCCTCGTCCTGGTCCTGGTCGTGGGAATTTCGACCGGAACCAATACTGTCATTACCAGAGATGGCGGCCATAGCGGCGGCCGGACCAGCAGACTGAGCGCCATTGGTCATGAGCGACAGGACCAGACTTTCCAGTCTATCTATCCTGTTCTGCATATCATCAGGAGAAGTGGAGGTATTTTGGTTAAGCGAATTCTTCTTCCGGGTCCCCGGCTGTGCATATGTACAAGAAGGGGCATCTCCCCTCTTGACACAGTTCTCACACGGATTGGCGCGGTTGCATTTCAGCCTGGTTCCAAGTGACAATGTCAGACATGCATATTGAATGAAGAGAATGAGAATTTCAGCTACTCACTTCCTCTGCCGACAGGGTGCGCAAGAAAGAGGTACCCGATTCCTTTTCCGGATCACTCTGAACTGGCCTTCTGGAGAATGAGCCCCAGCACTGGACGATGTAGTAGATGGTGGTGTCGGAGACATTTTGGATAAAAATAAAAGAGATGAATTATTGGGATGTGACGAAATAATGGCAGACGAAACCAACGTAATGATGGGATCCTGCCACCCAAGCCAGCTGTACGATCACCGATTATCGCCCCGTTGAAAGCAGATATCTCAATCTGCGATCAAATGGCCTCGTCTCGCTGAAGGGGAAGTCTCCTGGCTCCGTTCGAACCTGCACTCGTCGCTGGCCGGTCGCAGCGAGTGGGACGCGCTGAGTTGAGATTGCAAGCACCGGGCGGTCGTTTCTGATCACCGTTAATGGCGCAGGGCTATCTCAGGAAAGAGTATCTGGATCGCAAATAACGCCAGTCGGTCTGCGTGGTAAGGGATGGCCAGAATCCCGTGTGACAGTGCTTCACCCTCTCGTGATAGGAGGTCCGCGACGCGCCCAAGGCTTCGGTATGGGATTCGCTCCTGACTGTATTACCCAGCTCGGAGTCGAGAAGAAGATAGAAAGAAAACTGGATCCGCGTCTGTCAGATCTAGTTTCACGAGAGGTTAGCAACAGAAGCAGCAAAGCGGGAGCAATGCGGGGCGGTGTCGTCGTTGCGCTCCTACCAACCTTCGGGGTCCCAATACGTCTCGAGGACGGTCGTTAAGCGGTGGCAACGAAGTCGGCTCGCGCCAAGCAAGTTCTTCGCTGTAGGGAGCTCGCGCGATTCTCAAGACTGAAGCGACGCCTGCGTAGTCTTCCAGCAAGGTCACCGAAGCGTTGACAATCGAAACCCGGGAGCAAAAGAAGACCACCGGTCGTTTCGTGATCCCTCCAAGGCGCGCCTTATCACCCAAAGAGGTCTCTCTGGGCCGCCGTAGGATTGCGGCTGCTACCACCACAACCCTGAGAATGAATTCCTACTGAACCTTGCAACGGCAAAGGCCCCTCACAGCCTTTTTATACTTGGTCCAGGACATGTACTATAAGCTCAAACTTACACTACAAAAGCGCCCTAGTCTACTATTGTACTAAGATCTGCACTACAGCCTCCGGCACTTCCCCTCCTGACTACTTAATAGGCGTACATACATACCATACAGTGCCTACATATATTGCTTGCGGGGCCAGAATGCCTGAGATCGGACCTTCGACTTCTGAATTGAAAGGAACGTCGAGCGGTAGCAGTCTCTCCTTCCAGCTCCCTCAGCACTTTCTCTGGATGCTATCCAAGCCACAAGCGGGAAGCTTTTATACAGGCTTCAAGAGTCGAGATGACGTAAGCCAACTTACTAAGCTCTACTCTTTCTGCGACTCGTGCAGGCATGGGGCTGGAATTGGATCCAATTTGGTCGGCGTGAGGAAAAAGTCCCAAACAGGCAAATAGTCCACAGAACTAATAACGGAAGCCATTGTGAGTGGTTGGCAGGTTACTGCCTGTGAGTCATTTCATTTTAACCAAGCGTCTACCATTCCGGCGCTTACGAAGCCAAGAAGATTACTCCGGAGTAACACCGAGAGATGGAAGTTGACAGGGAGGGCTTGGCATCATCAGTTATATCAAAGCAGGGAGCAGCAAAGGAGTTGCCAACTGGAACATCAACACACAAGGCTTCATTCATGCCTAGCTCTTGAACTTATGGCTTCTTCTGATGCAAGTATCATATTACTATTTGGCCAATTGACAGCAATATCGCCCTCGGAGTTCAAGCCCCAGAAGTCCTCCACGCCATCGGCAACATCAGCGCCGAAGACCGTAAGGCGCATCTCTCACCTGCCCAGCGACCAACTTTGCCTTGCAGAAAGAAAGGCAAAGACAAAGGCAGCGGTAAGAAGAGATGACAAAGCTAGAATAAGGACAAAAAACGATAATGAGCGGTCAAACAAAGCAAATTCGGTGTATAGAAATGCAGAGAAAAGATGTTATTCTGCATGCTCAAGATTCGATAACGACTTGACAGATAACTGCAGATGGTTACCTCCAAGACGGTGATGGCGTCACAGCGACTTGCTCTGTCTCTACGACAGTGAGCTTAGTTGTTGGCAGTCGCACCGCCTAGGCTAATCCCAAACTCAACCACCCCAAACAAAGCCAGCAACTATAATGATCTTCCATTAGGGCAACCCCAGTTATTTATAAAAGGAAACCCATTGACTGGCGAAACATGCTCTCATTGACGCTTGACCCATGTACTTCTTCTGACTTTGTGCTACGATATAAATTACGATTGACCCCGCCGATTTCATCGTCAACTAGCTGACTATCGGTTATCCCTCCGTGTTCGCAACCTTGCATACCTGCGATACTCTTTTCTGATACGTACTGCCGGTGTTGGATTTCCTAGCCAGCTCATTGCTCCGGGGTGGTTGCCACGACGCTGGTTGTGATTTGTCCAGAAGACGCAATCCCGTATCATGCAAATGGTGGGGTAGATAAACAAAGAGCCTGGTCCCTCCACTGTTGACTGTACTTCCTTCAGCCGGTTCTATGCAAGAGCCCAGAATCAACTTGACCGTCCCAGGTCATCTCCCTATTCTCTGACATCCGGCTGCAATGTCGAGCAAGCCAGAGCGCGGAGGTTCTTCTCAGAGCCGCGGCCGTGGCGGTGACCGTGGACGCGGCAGCGATCGTGGCAGAGGGCGTGGTGATCGTGGTAGAGGAGGTGATCGTGGCAGAGGCGGTGGTCGGGGTGGAGGCCCTTCCCAGGCGCCAGCATCTATAGAGCTTCCAATTCGATCGGGTCCTCCCCCAGGTCGCGGTGATCGAGGCGGTAGAGGTGACTTCAGAGGTCGAGGAGGGGACTCAAGAGGACGAGGTGCGAGAGGAGACTTCCGAGGCAGAGGATCTGGTAGAGGTCGAGGTCAGGCCAGAATATACAGGTGAGTGGACTCATCCTGGGCATCAGGCATTTGTGAACTGACATGTGCAGGGCTCCCGGCGGTGTCCCCGAACCCGATGTCGAAGTCGAAACGATTGAGAATCGCATCGAGGAGGCCGTCTTGAAGACAAAGCCCGTCGATGCCGATACACGGAGTCAGTTCCCTCTGCGTCCAGGATTTGGAACTCAAGGACAGAAGGTGCTCCTGTATGCGAACTACTTTGCGTTGTCGACCGACTCAAAACAGGTTCTCTTCCGCTACAATACGGAGATCCTGCCAGATAGAGCTGGACGGAAGCCATCCGCGAGGAAGTCCAAGCAGATCATCCAACTATTCCTCGACCAGCACCTGCTTCAGTACCAAAACAGCGTCGCCAGCGACTACAAGTCGACGCTGGTCTCGCGGATCGAACTTCCTCTGCAGCCAGGCAGTTATGATGTTCAATACAGGGCGCCAGATGAAGATGAACCCCCTGAGAACCCACAGATCTACCACGTTCGTCTTCAGTTCACCGGAACTGTCATGGTATCCGAACTCTTGGATTACCTTTCGTCAACTAATGCGAGCGCGATGTTTGCATCTAAGGAAGAGGTGATTCAAGCCCTAAACATCGTGATGGGCCATTACCCTAAAAAGGAACCCCTCATCGCCTCCGTAGGTGCCAACAGGCATTTTAGCTTGCAACCAGACGAACAAGAAAGATTCTCTCTTGGTGGAGGATTGGAGGTGATGAGGGGGTTCTTCGTCAGTGTTCGTGCTGCGACCGCACGGCTTCTCCTGAACGTGCAGGTAAAGAATATTGCCTGCTATGAAGCAGGAGAGTTGAAGGGACTCATCGCTGCTGTTAACCTGTCGAATACCTATAAGCTCGAAAGCTTCCTCAAGACTCTGCGTGTAAGGGTCACGCATCTTCAGTCTAGGAAGCCTCGTATCAAATCGATCATCGCCCTTGCGACACCTAGAGACGGAAGAGACCTCCCTCACCCTCCAAGGGTACAGCGTCATGGTGCCGACCCACGACAGGTGGAATTCTGGCTTGACAGTCCTGGCCAGGGTCAGAGCTCGGGCCAAGATCCCAGTGAACAGTCCAGCAGTAAAGGCAAGAAAGGGAAGAAAGGGAAGAAACCACCCAGAGCTGGACCAGAGCAAGCAGGGAGATATGTGAGCGTCGCAGAATACTTCTTGCAGAGTAAATCAATCCTCCTGTCAGACGATGAATACAGCTAATGGAAATAAAACCCAGAACACAACATGACGGTGGATCCCAACGTTCCGGTTGTCAACGTCGGCACCCGCCAGAACCCCTCATACCTGCCGGCGGATGTATGTATTGTCGAACCGGGACAGCCAGCAAGTGCGAAATTGAGTCCGCAACAGACTCAGAAAATGATCCAGTTTGCAGTCCGCTCACCGGGAGAGAATGCCGATTCGATAGTGGACAAGGGTACTCAAGTACTTGGCATTCAGCCTCGCCTGAATGATACTCTTGTAGGTGATACTTTTAACACCGCCCAATGCTACATAGTAGTTAATTATAATTAAATCTAGGCCGCATTCCGCTTGACACCGAAAGCAGGCTTGATCACGGTTCCGGGTCGTATTCTAGAAGCTCCCCGTGTCTCCTACAGGGGACAAAGAGAAATCACGCCCGCAGAGGGCAACTGGAATATGCGGAGCATCAAATTCGCCAGGGCTGCCCAACTTCCCTCCTGGACCTACCTCATCCTGGATGCGGAAAACACAAGTAAGTTCTGGCCATCCCGAAACGCTTTCTGGGCGACGCTGGAAGAATTCCGAAGCAAACTCGTCGATTTGGGGATTGAGGCATCAACACCGGTCGAAGGAGCCCAAGTCTTCTTCACAGGCGAGGGCGATGAGGAGAAGGTCGAGAAGGCCATCAACGACCTGGTCGCCAGAGTGAATCCTCGATTCGTCCTCGTCATTCTGCCAGGTAGGGACACGGCCCTCTACAACCGCGTCAAGCTTGTTTGTGATGTCAGAAAGGGCGTCCGTCATGCCTGCGTGCTGGCCGAGAAGTTCTGCAAGCCCCGGAACGACCAGTACTTTGCCAATGAAGGTCTCAAGGTTAACCTCAAGCTGGGAGGGGTCAACCAGCTTCTATCAGATAGTCAACTTGGCATCATCGCGCAGGGACGGACCATGCTTGTCGGGATCGATGTTACCCACCCGTCCCCGGGATCGGCGTCATTCGCTCCCAGTATCGCGGGCATCGTGGCGTCGGTAGACTGCCAACTTGGCCAGTGGCCAGCCGACATCAAGATCCAGGCCCCTCGGCAAGAAATGGTCGCCGACCTGGACGCGTTACTGAAATCGCGTCTCCAACTCTGGGCCCAGCACAACAAGGGCGCATACCCAGAAAACATCATCGTCTATCGTGACGGCATCTCCGAGGGGCAGTACGAAATCGTGCTCAAGCAGGAACTGCCTCTGCTAAAAAAGGCGTGCAAGGAGGTCTACCCCGCCTCTCATACAGCAAAAGGCCTCCCTCGCATGTCGATCGTTGTGGTGGGCAAGCGCCACCATACACGGTTTTATGCTACCACGGAGGAGATGGCCGACGAGAAGTCCAAGAACCCGCCCAACGGCACCGTGGTCGATCGCGGCGTCACTGAGGCCCGGAACTGGGATTTCTACCTGCAGGCCCACAAGGCGTTGCAAGGGACGGCTCGGCCTGCGCATTACTTCACGGTGTGGGATGAGATCTTCCACAACCAGCCGCTTCGGCGGCCCTTCCTCAACGCGGCCGACGTTCTTGAGGATCTGACGCACCGGCTGTGCTACCTCTTCGGCCGCGCGACAAAGGCCGTCAGTATCTGTCCGCCTGCGTACTATGCTGACCTGGTCTGTGAACGCGCCCGCTGTTACCTTAGCCATGTCTTTGACGCGACGCCCGAACAGACGCCCGCCAGCAGCGTGATTGAAGGCGAGGGGCGGGAGCAGCAAGTCCCTGACTTCAGGGATGTCAGGATCCATGCCAATGTGCGCAATGATATGTTTTACATTTGAGTGAAAAAATATTTGAGCAAATCTTAAATGGATTTGAGAGTCTAGGACCCAAACAGGGATTATCTTTTGGAATATTGTTTTTTTTTCCTCTGATTTCTGGAAAATGGCCCAATTCATTCCATCTTATCAAATCACTGTCCCGGAGTGAGAAGAGAAAAGAGAGAGAGAGAGAGAGAGATTATGATTGATGCATGTCTACCAGTTTAGTAGTTTTGACAAGATTGAACTGTTGGATTATTTAGCAGTTACTACTACTGTACCACAATCGAAATTTGTGAAATCTGCAGATAACTTTTCTTTTCCCTATTCAAATCCGGTTGGTAATAACTTGCATTTATAAGGTTATCAAGACACTACTGTACTCGAAATACATCCATCCATCCATCCATCCATAAATACAGGTATGGGTATGGGGTACAATCTGCAGGTGAATTCATCCTTGGGCTGAAACTCGAGTAGCCAAGCAAGCACGCCTAGCATAGGGATGTCTTTCATGTAGTAAGTACGTATGTGTGTATGCATGTGGAATGATTTATGGTAGGGAAGGTTGGAAAATAATGTACCTAACATCAATCATCTGATTTGAGTACTTACTACTAGTAAAAAACAGCAGTAGACAGAACTTAAGTTAACCGTACATAAAATAACATAACGCAAGGGTGTCAAGTGTCAAGTGTCAACGACAATAAATAATAAATAGCACTGTAGCAGCAGCAACAATAACGTCAAAAACAACAACAGTAATAGCAGCAAATTTGTACAGGGTAAAGGCGAAAGTCAGAAAATGGCAGGAAAAAAATGAAAAGAAAAGAAGAAGTAAGGGTGGTACAATACCAGAATAGAAATGAAATGATATGAAATGAAAAAAAAAAGAGGGGGGGGGAAGGAGTGTTTGTAAATGCTCTGAGACAGCGATTGCCACGCCACCATTATCATTCATCAATCGTTGCTCGGTCGTCGTCATAAAAGCCTCTTTTTTTTTACCCTTTCCCTTTCCCTCTTTGGTCTCATCACCTGTCCTGTCCCTCACAACTGACAGCCTTGTCAGTGGAGGGATGGATGGCGTACACAACTCATTAGGCCTCGTGTTATGATTTGCTGATTTGTGAAAAGAATGCCGTGGCCATCAAGAAATAACCGTTACAATTTATTCCATTACGTTGCCGTATCGGTATTCGGACATGCGCAGGATAATAACTCGACCACGCTGATACTTGGTCGCCACGTCTAGACATCTTCGTCGCCAAATGTCCAGCTTCTCTGGGTTATGCGGCTCGTGCGCTTCGTTTGTGCAGGGGGCACCTCTTTCTGCGGAGACTCATCATACGTATCCCAAGACGCATCCATCATCTTCACCGCTTTGATGCGGTCGCTGCTGATGGGCCGATTCTCGACTTTCGGCTTCTCGTCAGGCGGAGAAGCGTCGGAAATCGACCAGTGGCTGTCAAAGTCCTTCTTGCGATGAGCTCCGTTCGGATGGACGCTCAGCGGCGCGGTCCCCTCGGTCTCGTTGGGTGTAGGATTGCCTTCCTCGTCGTAGAGATTGTTCTCGTACAGTCTGAGCCCCCTGTTGTGTGCAGATCCGATGAGTCTCTTGGGCCCAGTCTCAGCAGGTTGCGACCCGTCATCCTCAAACTTGAAGTGCGTCTCCGCATCGCGTCGTGGGTGAACAACACGGGGCCGGGCAGGCGGGGTTTCCTGAACATCCTCCTCGTTGTCACTCCAGCCAAAATGGCGGACATCCTGACCACGGATCTTACCCTTGGGCTTCTCAGGCGTGGTGAAGTCTTCAAAGTCCCATTGAGACAGGTGACGCGATTTCGGACGTGAAGGGATAGACTTGATCTCCCGCGAGCCATCATTGTTCTCGCCTAGCTCGAAATGGTCAAATTTGTTGGGATGAGGCCTGTACCGGGGCTCCGGTTTCTGGTTGCCCTGATCTGCATCACCCTCTTCAAACAGACGGATAGGCTGAAAGTTCTTGCCTGCGCCAGCCTTGGGTGGGATAGCGCCTCTCGGTTTCTCTTCAGCTGCGACTGTTTCATCGTCGTCGAACAAACGGTTAGGCCCAAAGGTCTTCGACGCACCCTTGGGTGCCACGACACCATCCTTCCTCGAAGAGCTGTTCTTGGTAGGAGTGGTATCGTCGTCGGGATCTCCGACGAACAGCTCAGTATAGTCACGCTGCGGGGGCTTCTTAGAGGCAGCGGCACGCGGCGCGATCACTGCTGGCTGATCATCCTCTGCGCCATTCGAGGAAAACAGAGACAAAGACGCGTGAGGGTCCTTGAGTGGCTTCTTACTAGCAGGCTCCTGAGTGCTGCTCTGCGCAGGAGGGGTGACTGTACCGTGGCCGGCAGAAGATGAAGTAATCAATCTTGTTTGTTCCTGAGCGTCGCGAATAGGCCAGTTGCGTCCCCGGGAGCCAATGACGTCGACTTGCTTCAGCAGCGATCCTTGGTCCCAGTAGAGTCTGATCTGTTGGATCTGGTTCTGCGAGTCAAAGCGAACAATATGGACCTGGAGAAACCCGATATGAGCAACACTGCAAGGGACAAGCCGCAAGACTAGCTTACCATAGGGAAGGTCACAACGCGGTCGGCCAGGAAGTTATCGTCGAGAGAGGGGAGATAAGCCCCGCCTCCAGAGACAAACTCCAAAGTCGTCTCAACATCGAGAACAAGCGCATCGGAAGCCTCGATAGCACTCAGTGTCTTGTCCGACTTCTTCTTCACGATCTTCTGCTGGCTAGATAGATGCTTCAGGACCGCATCTGCTCCATGAAACGTGGTTGTCGTGGTAATGTAATTCAGGGAGACGTCACGACTGAGCGCATCGGGTTTTGGATCCGCAAGGAATCTCTCATAGATAGCCTTGAGAGACATTCTGGCACGCGCGAACGGAAGGCAGTCGCAGGCGTGTGTGCGATTGTTGGTGCTTCTCAGTCCTCAATCGCGAGTCACGGCAGCGGGGTAAACACAGGTGGGTGTGGCAAAAAGGTGTCGTGGACACGGGTAGGTTAGCAAGGGCCACAGGTGTTGTCTCTGAGTGATTGTAATAGATGCAGATGCAGAGGTGCAAAGGCAGAGCTGTTATTTAGGGGAGAACCTAGAGCTTTTTTTCTCTTTGGTGCCTTAACTGCTTAGACGCGGTATTCACGCGCATTCCCGGAACTGCAAACAAAACCAGCCGTGTCTGCCGCAGCCCCCAGGGCTTTGGTCGCTTCGCTGCATATTTGCGCCGCTTTATCCCGTGAAAGCAAGAACAGGCGCTCCGGAGAGAGACACCAGCGTTTCATCTTGGCTCGTCTAATTAAACGCTCACCAAGATTGTGTACCACTGTTCCTACCCCTGTGGATAATCCCACCATTTCACAGAGCAAAGATACCATATCCATATGTGGACACTGCCATTTCGATTCTTCGGTTTATTTCTATTGTTCACCATTTGTGAGCGGTTATAGCTATCAGATCTCCTATCTCAGAGAGGGTCTTATATCTCACTAAGGTAGTCTAGCTCATTCCCCTGGGAATAATTGGAGGATGCCTCGGCCCACCAGCCAAAATTAGGCCAGCTACAGTAGATCTGCAGAACTAACTAGCTAGTAACTGCCAGACATACACTGCTACTGCACTCCATACTTTCTTTGCGCATTGGTAAAATCTGCAGCTGGAGTCCTCCCCACCACCACCATCAAAATGCAGGCCGTCCGCAAGTGATGAGATATGTATCTCATCTGGTGTGAAGATATTTGCGTGATCTGTGGAGAGCACTGTATGGGACAAGTGGGCCATTATTGCTAACTTCTCGCGATCAGATTGAAAAGCCGATGAATGATCGCTTAAAGTGTCCTGTGAAATTGTTGTCAGTTTTTATCGCAGGGGAATGGCATTTTGTCGGGGAATTGTCCTTACCCGAGATAATCTTCTTTAATTGTCCCGATAGCATTGATGGCGGACACATCGGGTTTCACACCAAGGATTTTTAATCGAAGGCTTGTTCCCTTCTCGATTACTTGATCCGCATGATCTGTGTATTGTGGAGGAACGGTGCCAGGTTCCCATTTGATATCCGAAGGAATGTTTTTCCGCGCAATAAAGATGGACAAAGGGCCAGCGAGAGTGAAAATACCAGTAGGTTTAACCGACGTCACAATGGCATCCACCTAGTATCAATCATTAGTGGCGACAAGCAGAAAAATAGCCCTCGAGCGATACATACCGTTTCTCCCCGAAAAGGTTTCCAGATGATAGCACGATACTTGATGGTGTACTCAGCATGTCCACTGCCAGGAATCACTCTTCCTTCACCAATATCTACCATATCCATGACGCAAATAACGAAGTGATCGCCCGTACATCTTCCTTCTTCCTCTTCGTTCAGCCGGTTGATCAGGTATTCCTTCACATTCGGGCCGAAGTAAGATGGGTGCAGGGTAACGACTTTCGTTTCTTCTTTGAGGAAAAACATGGCGGTGTCTTCTCGAACCCAGCAAAAGAAATCGAGAACTGCGACAATCGGATATGCCCAAGTTTAGGGATTCGGAGGCAGTTTGGAAGCTTGCGCGCCGGGGATCGAAAGTAGGTCAAGCTCGTCCGCAACTCGAAGATTCCACGGTGTTATGTCAACCTCGCTAAGAGAGGATATAAGACGCAGCGATCGTATTGATTTCGACAAATTCAAGAGATTCAAAGAGCCCGTGTCCGCTTCTCAGCACCGAGAACCTGAGTCAGTGTGCCATAATGCTCAAGAAATAGCAACGAAGGACTTCCCAATTCAAGATAGGAAGGAGAGACACAGGCTGCAAATTCTCACGACTTCTCCTCAGCCGTGGACTTCGCGACCTCTGTCTGCGCCGGGTGTTGAGTGTGTTTACAGAGTATTGACCTGCGCTGACCATCATATGATCCATGCTCCGAGACGGTCACGTGATTAGTGCTCTAGCAACAGACCTGGAAACTGGTTGCCTGAGGCTTCAAACTATCTACCTAGGTACTACCGTAGTACTGCATAGTTACGACTGTGCATTGGTTCAGGTTTATTATTTTCTAGCCACATTTCTCGCTACATTAACCATATCCACCCATATTTCTTCCTGGGCATATTTCTAGAAAGTGCTATGGGAAAGTATACTGTAGTGAGTAGTTTTGAAGCAATAGTTTAGCAAGTGTCATGATGGCAAAAATAAAGTTGTACTGGTGTACTCCGTAGTCCGTACAGCGAGACATAATGTAGCCAGGCGGATCTCCGACCTCCAGGGCTTATCATTATTGCTTCTTGCTAAGGCTGGCCTCGTGAGGGTTTAAGGCCAAACACATGTTTGTCGCAGGACCTCGGGATTCGGCAGCTACTTCCCGCATTGAGGAATGACTTCATAAGGCTGCATCCCACCCACTTGCCGCCCTGTCTCACGCAACACAGCTGATCCTGTCACTATCTCTTTTTATAGGGACCAGTTCGCCCAGATTATTTCTGTACTCAATCAAAGTTAATCGTCCCTTCATTTCTGTGAGGCATATATTTAGAAGCACTACGCTTTGAAGAGCTTCTGAGAATCAAGCGATCATGGCACTCAACCTTGAGAAGCAACTCGTCTTTGTAAATCCCCTTCTCCTAAGATGAGCATGAATTCAAATCTAACAGCTACTAATTCGCATTTATAGTATGGCGCCTATCATCACAACCCTGTAGGCATTGCCCTTCTTTATCGGTTTGTGTTCGCGCATATCACTCATATATGGTTTCTCCAGGTTAACATTGCCATCCACATGACGTGTGTCCCAATTATCCTGTTAACCGCCATACAGCTAGTAAGGCTAACGCTCAAATCCTGTCGCTGACTTCAGCTAACACAATCGCATCGCAGGCCAGCAATAGCGGTACTCTGATTTCTTTGCCCGATTTCCTTCAGATTAAGAACCTCCCTCCCAATCTTGGGACGATCGTCGCCTTTGTCTATTCGTTTGGATACCTCCTATTGGAGCCGGTTGCCGGCGCAATTCTCGCTCCCGTCCTGATTGCCGGCACCGCATTCATGAATCATCTTACGAGCACTTACGGGACGACAGCGACGTACTGGTCTGCCGGTATTCACGTGGTGTCATGGTTGGCTCAATTTCTCGGCCACGGCCGCTTCGAGGGCAGAGCGCCGGCGTTGCTGGACAACTTGTTTCAGGCATTATTTTTAGCCCCGCTCTTCGTGTGGATGGAGTTCCTTTTCTTTCTCGGATACCGTCCGGAGTTGAAAGTGCGCTTGGACCAGGCAGTGGAGAAGGAAATCGCTAAATTCAAGAAAGGCCAAAGGGATGGTTAATTAGCCAGAATGGTGGTCTGCTGAAACCAAGTCAACTGCTATAGATCTCTGGTTAAGGTATGGTGAGCAGGAAATATCGGCCCCAGGCGTATGCATTGATCAGTGTACACAAACAAAGTGGCGGATACAATGAGGATGTCCCAGCATAGGGACTGGGGATGATGACGAGTTATGAGAAAGGTATTCCATTGGACGTTGCTTACCACGATCCGATGTTGCCCACCTCAATTTATCTCTAAAGCTAGCCTAAACAAGCCTGTATAACAGGTGGTTAGCACGTGCAGCGGGCCTGGAAAGGCCAATCTAATGTATAACAGTGAGCATGAATCAAGTCAGGTAGCAAGCCAGGCCAAGCACAGAGACTCAAGAATGAGCAGCATGCGCTATCTCTGATGGTTGCTTTCAGCCAGTATGGAGTAGCATGGGTCCTTCTGTTGTGATCGTTTGGGTAGTAATATTAGACAAACTAACACTCTAGTTATTGACTTCAGTTGTGATCATCGACTTGAGTGTTACTAATATGGGGTCATGCAATACCAGGTGTCAGTATAAAGCGTCAGGTCCGTCATAATCAACAACCATGAATAGGTATGCTGCTAAATTAATGAATGCATTAATGATTTGATCGATTCCAAAGTCATTGTGACAAAGTCCTAGTCACACAAATGGATTTCAGACTGCCTAAGTCAGAAGTGTACACTGTGCAGAGTCTCCACTGCTCGATCACACACAGCATTGAATGCCTGAATACTAAGGCAGTAGATTCTGTTTCTATGATGAAGGCCTTAGTCAGCCGAGCCTGATCCGCAAATCCGAGAAACCGATGGACAAGTGTGCTAATTATTACCGGGGTCACACTTCCAACACTGGCCCCCTCATATAGAGATGGCAGACCAGATTCATGAAAGAATCGATCATTATCCGGAATGAAGAAGGCGAAATAGTAATGCTCGTATCCTTGTACCGACCGTGCTGAACTTCATGGGCACCCGTGCCAAAGCGAGTGGGTGAACACGGGTCGCACTAAGGGCCGAATCGGAGCCACTGGGGGGTTCTCGGCAAAACTGGGTTAGCTTCGTCCGGGCAACCTCCTCCCAGACGACAAAGCTCTCCTTCGCCATCCACAATCCTCGCCCTTCAATCACTCTTTCTCCCAATTACGTCTCTCCTCCCCAGAAAACACTCTCAACTCCCTCTGAACCTCAGTCACAATGTTCAGAAACGCTCTGCGGCAATCCAGCCGCACCGTGGCTGCCGTTTCTGCCACTGGCAGACTCGCCTCGGTGAGCACAACCCCTTCCAACCCGACCGTATCGTCGCCAGTCAGGACAACACCGTCGCGCAGCTGCTGCCAATGGCCTCGTTGGTGGATAGTCCGGACCAGGAAATACCCTTTTCTATTGTTATGATGGGTGCCAGGTCAAGGGTGTAGACGCTGACAAATTTTTTTGCTCGCTCTCCAGGTTCGCGCGGCTGCTCCCGGTCCTCTCGCTACTGCCGCTAAGCAGGTCCGTTCATACGCCGCAGAGGCCAAGGCCTCGCCCACAGAGGTTTCCTCCCTCCTCGAGCAGAGAATTCGTGGTGTTCAGGAGGAGGCTGGTCTTGCTGAGACTGGACGTGTCCTCTCCGTCGGGTACGGGCCCTGAACCTCCCCGATTCAGCCATCAAAATAGTCTCCATAGTTATCTAAAAGTGCCGTACTGATCAATTGGGGAACAGTGACGGTATCGCCCGTGTCCACGGTATGACCAATGTCCAGGCTGAGGAGCTGGTCGAGTATGCCTCCCCCGTACAAGGTCTCCTAATGTCGGAAAGATCCGTCACTAATTGAGATTCAGATTCGCCTCTGGCATTAAGGGCATGTGCATGAACCTGGAAGCCGGCCAGGTCGGTGTTGTGCTTTTCGGTTCCGACCGTCTGGTCAAGGAGGGTGAGACCGTCAAGCGAACTGGCGAGATCGTACGTGCCCAACCTCGCACGCGGGAGAGAATAATAGTATCAGGAGGGTTAACGAAATAGCCAGGTTGATGTCCCTGTCGGCCCTGAGCTGCTGGGCCGTGTCGTTGATGCCCTTGGTAACCCCATTGATGGCAAGGGACCTATCAAGACCAAGGAGAAGCGCCGTGCTCAGATCAAGGCTCCGGGTATCCTGCCCCGTCGCTCCGTCCACCAGCCCGTCCAGACTGGTCTGAAGAGTGTCGACTCCATGGTGCCCATTGGCCGTGGTCAGCGTGAGTTGATCATTGGTGACCGTCAGACCGGAAAGACTGCTGTCGCCCTGGATGCCATCCTGAACCAGAAGCGCCTAAATGCCGCCGCCAAGAGTGAGGCCGAGAAGCTGTACTGTGTCTACGTTGCCGTCGGTCAGAAGCGTTCCACTGTTGCTCGGCTCGTTAAGACTCTCGAGGAGAACGATGCTCTCAAGTACTCCATTGTCGTTGCCGCTACTGCCTCTGAGGCCGCTCCTCTGCAGTACATTGCCCCCTTCACTGGTTGTGCCATGGGCGAGTGGTTCCGTGACAACGGCCGCCACGCTGTGATTGTCTACGATGACCTGTCCAAGCAGGCCGTCGCTTACCGTCAGATGTCTCTGCTGCTGCGTCGTCCCCCAGGCCGTGAGGCTTACCCCGGAGAGTATGTCATTCATTTAGACTTCTTACCTTCTTTCTTTCTCTTTGCTAACGTATGAAAAGCGTCTTCTACCTGCACTCCCGTCTTCTCGAGCGTGCTGCCAAGCTTAACGACAAGCACGGTGGTGGTTCCCTGACCGCTCTGCCGATCATTGAGACCCAGGGTGGTGATGTGTCTGCCTACATTCCCACCAACGTCATTTCCATTACCGACGGTCAGATTTTCTTGGAGACCGAACTGTTCTACAAGGGTGTCCGTCCCGCTATCAACGTCGGTCTGTCTGTGTCCCGTGTCGGTTCCGCTGCCCAGGTCAAGGCCATGAAGCAGGTCGCCGGTTCCCTGAAACTCTTCTTGGCTCAGTACCGTGAAGTCGCTGCTTTCGCTCAGTTCGGTTCCGATCTGGATGCCTCCACCAAGCAGACCCTCGCCCGTGGTGAGCGTCTGACCGAGCTTCTCAAGCAGAAGCAGTACTCTCCTATGGCCGTCAGCGAGATGGTTCCTGTCATCTTCGCCGGTGTCAACGGTTACCTTGACAGCATCCCTGTCGCCAAGATCGGCCAGTGGGAGGAGGACTTCCTGGCTTTCCTGAAGACCAACCACAGCGACATCCCCGCCGCCATTGACAAGGAGGGCCAGATCAGCAAGGAGCTGGAGGCTCGCCTCCGTGAGGTCATTGCTGAATTCAACAAGAACTTCTCATAGGTGAGCAAAAAGACAACAGGGTGATCTATTCCACCATGTACTGTTTTCCTCCTGACACTATGTTGTATAGACAAGATAGCTTGTGTACAATTTGAGACCAGTTAATTTTGTGCGATGAAAGTGGTTCAATTCTGGTCCTTGCTCTGTCCCAGTAATCTCTTGGTGTCTCCGAGGTCCTCTTTGTACTGTAACCATACTATAGAATAAGGAGGAACTCACTGTTTGTGATGAAGCCTTGACTACATGCAATGGAAATGGGAGGGTGGTGTGGGTGAGCTCAGAGGGAGGAAGCTAAATGTTTCCATATCATCGTTCTTTTACTCTTGTCCCAGTACCTATGACGACTACAACTATTTCCTTTGTTTCTTCACTTGGTCCTTGAAAAATGCTGTGATCGTAGGTGCATCTTGACTGTAGAATCTACGTAAGCTCAACAAAAATGATCTTCCAGTGTTACCTGAAGTTGTCTTTGATAACCCTCCTTCACAGGTGAAAGCCCAGCTTGTTCAATATAAATCCAGGAGAAATCAGTCGACATCCGTGGACTAGTTCTCAGAACCTGGGGCGAGAAATTCAATCAGATTTTGCATCTAACGTGACTGGATTTCCTCTTTGCTTTAAAATTATACTGCATAATTTCAAATTCAATCTTAGTGAAATTTGGTCGCTCTTGTCCCAATGCGGTGGGGGTGGCGCTGGAGGTCATTTATCGATAAGCGTTGCTAATCTAGAGCCAAAATTTTATCTATCGGTCTTCCCCGCGCTCGACTCATAACCTTTCATAACGACCCCTTTTTACTCCTGTCGTTCCCCAATTGCAGGCTCTATAGTTTCTTACGAGGATGGCTTCTTCAAGCACAGATGCGGCTCCACCACAATGTAAGGTGGTCCTGGCGAAAAACATCGCCAATGGCTTGCTCGAGGAAGTCCGCGAGGGCCTGAAGGCGCTGGAGAAGGGACCGCACCTGGTGGGCTTTTTGGCGAATAATGACCCTGCTGCGCGCATGTATGCGGAATGGACTGAGAAGACCTGTCAAGAAAAGTAAGAAGTCTGACTGGGACCTATCGTTTGCTGATCTTGTCATTTTACTTGAGGGGAGTTAATACTTGATGCTCCCTGGAATCGCATTTGCGATTTGTGCTCCAAAGCTTTCGCGCTATGTCTCTTGACGTTTCTAGCTGACATGTTTTTTTCCTGGGTAGTGGCTTTCGTTACACCCTTCGAGAGGTCTCGCGGGACGAGATCGAAGAAGCGATCCTTGCTGCGAACGCCGACGATGACGTGGACGGCATTATCGTATACTATCCGATCTTCAACAACCGACAAGACCAATATCTCCAGCAAATCGTAGACGTATCGAAAGATGTGGAGGGCCTCAGCCATCGCTACGTCTTCAATATGTACCAGAATATCCGCTTCCTAGACCCGGAGACCCAGCGACAAAAGTCCATCCTGCCTTGTACGCCGCTTGCGATCATCAAGATCCTTGAATACCTGCACATCTATAACACGATATTGCCATATGGGAATCGCCTATTCGGACACACTATCTGTGTCGTGAACCGGTCAGAGGTCGTCGGAAGACCGCTTGCGGCGCTCCTGGCGAACGACGGCGCCTGCGTTTACAGCGTTGATGTTACCGGTGTGCAGAAGTTTACCCGGGGTGAAGGGCTCAGGAAGCGGAGGCATGAGGTCGAGGATATGGAGGGATGGACACTGAAGGACTGTGCGCCCCTGTGTGACGTGGTCATCACGGGTGTGCCTGGAGAGTCATTCAAATTCGACACGAGTCTTCTACGCCAGGGGGCTGTCTGTATCAACTTTTCTAGTGAGAAGGTAAGCCGTTCCTTTTCTTTTCCCCTTTCACTAAAAGCCATGAAGTCAGCTGACAATGCCTCTCTTTGATTAGAACTTCGGCCCCGAAGTCAAGGAGAGGGCATCTATCTACGTTCCCTCGATCGGAAAAGTCACCATTGTCGTCCTTCTGAGAAACCTCCTGGTACGTACACAGTTGCCTCCTGAATTGAATCTTTTCTGAATAAATTCACTTTTGTCAATGTCGATATTGGACTGACACCGCTATCTACCTACCAACCAGAGAATCGTACAAAATCGCAGACTGGACGATGTCAAGCCTGCCGCAGCAGTGGAGAAACCAGGCACGCTGGAGGCTCGTGAATGAAGCATGACATAACCATAACAGTCGTGGCTGACTGGTGAAAAAGTTTTTGCTCTCCTGCACAAAGAAAGCATATTGATAAAATTCGGAAGGAAGGCAGAAAAAGTGAGCAAAAGGGGCGGAAAATGTATCATGATATATTATATTATAGATTTTTTTTGTTCAGTATTCCTGTACTGATACTGTGCTTTTTTTTTTTTCTCGGTTCTTCTCTTACACAAATGTGGGTGAAAACAAATATATATAACGACGATGACGAAGTTTTTTGCTAGCTAGGGTCGATTGCTTTTTTTTTAGCGACCAAGCCGAATTAGTTTTTTTCTATGCCATTCCTTTTTATTACTGTGCCATTAAGATAGAAGAAGAGAGCGGGTCTGCAGAAGAAAGTCCGGCATATATATATAGTCCAAATTCCTGTAATTTCCTTGGCTGCATGGGTAATACTATCTGCCTACCCCCCTTGCGCTATATTACAGTGAATAGATACAGTGAGTAGTATAGAGTGTAGCGAGAACTAGAGCAAGGACTAGGTATGGCGTGGTAAAGAATTGATATGGCAAGTAAGTAGGATGACAGAAGTATAGAGGTTATATATAGGCCCATATAGTAAGAGGACTACAATATAGGTAGGATTAAGGAAGTCCATCTGGAGAAGAGATAGAACCCTATGAGCCAGGGGCCCAGGTACCAAAGGTCTCTGGCATACGCATCTTCTGGTGATCCCAGGATTTCTCTTTGAAACCCGTCGTGACGTTTTGAGGTCTGTTTTCTTGACGAAACCCGGACTATCATCCAGAAGGGAATCGATAAAATCAACTTGGCATAATCCATGCAACGCCGAAAAGGAAAAACCATGATAGGAATTGGAAAGATGAAGGTCTCCTTGATCCCTATTTTCTCAGACTGTGACATGCTTGTGAAGCCACGCTCTCATTTCCAAGTTTCAATGTGCTGCCTTCTTGCCACTCTTACTGCCTTTTGCAGCTTGCTCCTCCACACCGACATGACTCGCAACATCTCCCGTCTTCTTCGCCATCTCCTTCGCGGCAAGGCCGAGGATCTCAATCTCACTAGCAAGCCAGCGTCGAAATGGTTCCGGGTGGAAGACGCCGTCGGACGAGAACCATGCCGTGAAGGGGGCTTCGATCTCTTTCTCTTGCAGGACCTTACCCGCCGGTGAGGTATATTTCACCTTCAATTTGTAGAGCGGCGAGTGCTTCTTCGTGGAGGTCCGGATGGTGAGCTGTTGTCGGAAACAATTGTTAGCTGTTTAGCCAGGGCGAAATATAAACTCCCAAGTTGACCACAAGCAGAAAATAGGTTGCGCAGACATGCCGTTTCTCCTGACTTCCTCGTACCCCGGAATACCTCTCCAGCTTCTACCGCCCATATCCAGTATGTGAGGATAGAATTGAGGACGAAGTAGGAAACAACCGCGACAGACACCCAGGGTGCCTGCGTCGCCTCCCACCCCAGAATCCGATCAACATAGAAAGTCGCGCCTGCAATTGCGACGGCAGTATAGCCTATAATGAAGCGCACATTGGAATTGGTATTGTTTCGGGTGAAGGTGTATGGTTGCGGAAGGGTGGTCAGATACGGCGTAAGCGCATCATCGGTGGTATTTTTGAGGTCTATATAGGAGAGAGGAAATTAACATTCAAGGTCTGTCATGACGCGCTGATAAGAAGCAAATTATCTGATGAATATAGGGTTGCCGACATCTGCTTATAACATGGAGAGGTGGCACAAACCGTTTCCAGAGTAAACGGGCACCTTTGGTGCCGTCGCTGACGCCATTGAAGAGAGGACACAAAACGAGACAAAAAAATAGTTATAGAATCAAATTACAGATTATCGGAGTACAAGGACTTCCAGTTTTGGTGTTGTATTCTGGGAGCTGTAAGCTCTTGTGTATGTAGAAAGGGTGAGATCTTGTCGTAACTAAGTTGCGGCGAGTTGTCACTTTCTCGGGAAGCTAAAGCGCTATCGGTTGGTTCATGACATCCGCTCGAGTCCAGCCGGTCAGAGCTCTCTCTTCTCACACCCACCCATTTCCTGACAAGGACATCTATCTCCTGCTCATTGCCTCTCACGATGGCAGTGCAGGGGTTAGAGCAGACGATCCTTCGGGATCCAGCCCTATAGTGAGTTTTATTCCTGACTAGCGATGTATTCGCATCGAGACGCTCACAATTATCGTGTTAGCTACTGGATCCTATTTCCGATTACGATTGTCATGGTATGCATTGACAATCTTAACTTGAACTTTCTTTGCAAATGATGGATCTAACTTGCTTTACAGATTTTGACGGGCATCCTCCGCCACTATGCCACCGTGTTGATGAATAACCCTCCCAAACCCCCATCCACCCTCGCCGAATCACGCGAACGTTTGTCCCTTCTGCGAGGCGTCAATTTGCGTAACAATGCCTCTGCAGTTCTTACTCCGTCCGCCTTTGCTATGCGCAAGGAATACCTTGTGAACGGCTACCATAGCGGCGCGTTTCTCAAGGATCCCGAGAGCCGGGGCCAACCGCCGGCGAATCCTATGACGGATCCAGCGGGCATGGAGGCAATGATGGGCATGATGAAGGGGAACATGATGATGATGATCCCGCAGACGCTGATTATGAGCTGGATCAATGCGTTCTTCTCGGGATTTGTTATCTGTACGTGTGCTGAGAATTCTACCAGGAGGAATATATGGGAAGCTGACATCGCAACTAGTGAAACTACCATTTCCTCTTACGATTCGGTTCAAGTCGATGCTTCAGTCCGGAGTGATGACCCGTGACCTTGATGTCAGGTGGGTCTCTAGCCTGTCCTGGTACTTCCTGAACTTGTTCGGTCTTCAGTCCGTGTTTGGTTTCATCCTCGGCAGCGACAATGGTATGATCCAAGATTTTCTCTTTTCGTATGTTGTGATAAGTGCTGACCTTGGTTTTCTCTGACAGCTGCCAATCAAATGGCTCAGCAGATGGCTCAGATGAACCCTGCTGCCGCTCCCAACCCTTTCCAGCCTGGACAAGATCCCGACAAACTGTTTCAGAATGAAGCGGAGAACCTTGAGGTCATGGAGCACTATTGTATCCTTGATGGGATTGAGGAGAGACTGCTGCACAACCTTAATGCGAGTGCTTAGGTTTGGGAACAGCTGCGAGTTCAGCTGACATTCAGTTTACAAACGCTTAGATTCTGCTGTTGGCAGAATTGGTTCCACCTACGACGCAAAACAGCGTGATGTTCATACCCATGTAGTCGTGGATAAACGAATAGAGAATACTTGATTTAAGAGTGACAATGGTTCCGAGAAAATCCATATCCATGTTTGAATCTACCTTTTTGGGTGTATTCGAAATCAAAGAAAAGACAAGAAAAAAACGAGCCCGCTCTGAAAGCCAACGCCGGTGTTCATATATCAAATGCTATCCAAACAAGACATTAGTTTGGTTTGTAATTGATAACTCCTTTCAGGATCCAGACATCACCATTGGACGCTTGCGATGCAACACTGTGGACTTCGATATTCCCGGGCTGAATCTGTAATTGCGTCACTATCGGTGTACATCACAAAGAGCAAATGGCAGAGAAGAGACATACGAAGATCTTGTCACCGTCTTTTGTCCAGCTCACCTTGCCCCCGCCAATAGTCTCAACTTCCTCGCCTTCGTTCCACGGGCTCGCAGGAACCAAATGCGCTTCAACAAAGCGTCGCAAATTCTGTCTTGCCCGATCCTCCCCTTCTTGACCCTTGTAGGCATTCGCAATGCCGAAACGTTCATAATCCTCTGGATCTTCCCAAGGTTTCCGCGGTAGGGCCTGGATAGCGGAATTCAGGGGCGCTAGGACCGTGGTATTCTTAGACTTGTCGTCAAGTCGGGTCGAGATAGGCTCAATGTCTCGCGTCAGTGAGGCGAAGATGTTCACCTGACGAGTCTTGGCGAGGATGTCTGAAATGATAATGTTGGATGTCGGGTTATCGCCTGTTGCATCATCGTCTGGGATTGAAGGTGGCATAACAATGTTCGGAGACGTGTGGGCGCCGGGATCTTGATGCTGCAGAGGACGTAGAAGCGGTCCACCGGGGGCGTTAAGGACCGGGAGGGGTAGTCGCTTGCGGCCAGTGAGGAAAGGGGGTAGTTGGATGGCAGCTACAGTGCATATGAGCGCGGCAAGTATAGCAAGTTGTGTCAGCTTCATGATGGATCAAGGTGTCCTGATTTCTTGTGCGCCAGCGCAGAATGATCTCCTTCCACCTAACAAGATGATGGCAGTGGCCATGACGCAAGTGAGCCACGTGACCAGATGTAGTCTCGACTGTATGTAATCCAATCGGTTAAAGCTCCCCCAAAAGGAAAATGAAAAAGAGTGAAAGCAAACGTCCTGAGTTCCATTAGAATAGGAAATCTTTCAATTCTTTGAATAATTCCAGAAACTTTCATTTTGTTAAAAAGAATTTGACTCTCAAAGCTGAGTCTGGAGTATACGAGGGTCCTGCACGTGACCGTTATCGATAACGGTGCGGCATCGGAGCGGCCACAAAAAAGCATCATGCGATGTCCGCATGCCCCTCACCAGCATTTGACGTTGTAGGTCAGCAAGATGTCGGCCTTGCAGACCTTCATGCTGGTCGCGGACCACGATAAGCAGGAGGCGCTTCGAATTGCTGAGAAAACCGCCCAAGGTAAGGCCTCTCTGGTCAAGAGAAAAATGCGTCTAGGCGTCTGACCGCATTGAAGAGGTTGAGAGCAAGCAGACGACGTTGGTCGAAGTGGTTCAGTCCCTGGGAGAGTACATCAACGATGAAGACCCCATACTGCGCGGGAAAGCTGTTTCCTACCTCACTGCAGTCATTAAGGCCCTGCCGCCGAAGTTCCTCTCGCGACAACAGATCCAAGTTCTGACGACCTTCTTTTGCGACCGCATCGAAGATGGAGGGGCGGTTACCGGTCTGGACACACTGCAGAAGCTGGATAGATTTAACAAGGAAATGGCGCAGGAGACGGCGCGAGCGTAAGTGGAGATGGTTCCTTGATCCAGAAGACCACATCGTCGCCATCCTCGTTTCTTTTCAGGCGGGGGAGACATTGGAATTTCCGAAGTGGAAGAATAACTAACCCGGATATAGCATCTTTGAGCATTTTCAAGAGCTCCAAGCGCGGCCGCAGTCACAACGGTTTCAAGTTTACCAATTGCTCAATGAATTGATGAAAAATCACAGGGCTGGTAGGTCTCCAGCCATCGTTTTGTGATGGACTCGAAGTTCTGACGACCGCAGCTTTACATGAAATGGGAGACGAATCGCTAGTTGGAATAGTAGATTTGATGACAGGCGAGAAGGATCCTCGAAACCTCATGGTCGTATTCTCGATACTGAAAGTGGTGATGGTGGAGTGGGATATTTCAAACCATGTTGAGGTATTTTCATCCTTCAAGATCAAACCGGAATTGTCTAACTGACGTGCGAAGACGCTCTTTGATTCAGTATATAACTACTTTCCCATTACTTTCAGACCTCCACCGAACGATCCATATGGAATCACAGCTCAAGACTTGAAGGACCGCCTCCAAGCCTGCATATCCTCCACAGCGCATTTTGCTCCTCATGCATTCCCGGCCCTGCTTGATAAACTTGATTCGACGTCTCCCAACGTCAAGGTATATATCTCCATCGCATTGGTGAATTTATAGTTTGTGCTGACAAGACCCTAGAAAGATGCACTTAATGCATTACTGGCATGCGTCACCTCCTATGATCCAAACACTGTATCGAGATACTCTATCAAGATATGGGACGCTCTTAAGTTCGAGATACTCAATGCCCAAGAAGAGCTCCTTTCGGAATTATCTCTTCAGGTTCTTCAGAGTATATCGAAACGTCTCTCTGATCATGTAACGCAGGTCTCGCAGGAATTGCCTCTTGCTCACTTCCTGAAACCAATTATCAAAGAATGCAACGAGCAGTTGAGAGAACCACAACAGAAGCAGGCGAAACCAGCTCGGCAAATTCTTTGGTCTGTTTCCGCTGCGTCTGCGCCGTCTTTCATTCTGATCGTTCAGTCCGTCGTTGCTCCGCTATTCACAGTTTATCAGGAAGCTGATTCGATAGCGAAGCAGAGGGCGCTCTTGGAAACGTTCCTCGCTTTGTTTGACTCTGCCATTGAATTATATGGGACGTGGACGTCAAGAAGTCCCGATCTCGCATTTGATAACCCCCTGCTTGCATTTAAGGACAAACTCACGGAGGTCTTAAGCCAAGCGTTGATGGGCACCGCTAAAGAGGAGACATCGTTTAGGATAACAGCACTAAAGGGCCTTCTGCGGCTGTCAACACTGCGTCGGTTTTTCCAGGACAATGAAATAGGATTATTCGTGCAATATCTTGATGAGATCCTGCTCAAGGAGGAGTCTGTGGGTGCAGATGACTTGAAAAAGGAAGCAATTTCAGCTCTGGCGGAGATATCGAAATACAAGCCACGAGTTATCATGGAGATCACACTTCCTGCGTTCATGGCCACACTCCCAGACAGAGATGATGGGAAGAATTTCACCTATTTGACCACGCTTGAAACACTGGCTCAAATCAGTGTCGAGAAGGATATATTTGAGACACTAGTCCGCCGTCTACTCAACAAGCTGGACCTATTATTACAAGATGAAGGAGCCTCGACTCCCGCCTATTCGAGGGCGATTCTCTTGACTATCCTTTATGCTATGGAAAAAAGAGCGGCAGCCGATCCGAACCAGAGTCTCGAGAGCTACTATGACAGAATTGTCGTGGGACTCTGCCGCAGAGCAGCTGCGGCGTCCGCAGACGAGAAGTCTACCATCTTACGCGATGTAACGGTCTTGGATACTCTGGGAAGGCTTTGCAACCTGATAGTAAGATCCATCTCAAGGGATAAGCAGGATGAAGTGGCAGACAATATTTATTCCCTGTTTTCGGCGGCCGATTCTTTCAAGCCAGTGCCCTTCGCTCAGACTACCACCGTCCATCAGCGCCGCACACTGATCTTGTCGACGTACCTTCTTGCTGGACTCCCGAAGGATTCCACGAGACTGCCATATACAAAACCAGATATGCTGCCTCTGCTTAACGATCTCGTTCGACTCTCTATAGCTGAGTCTGAGCCTGCTATACAGCTTTCCATCCTCCGCCACCTCGCTCTTATGGCTAACAAGTTTCTCCCTACTTCGGGACTACCACTTGTGTCCGAAATATTCAACTCTCTTCTACCTCCACATTCAGAGGATGCGAAGCTCACTCCTGAAACTATCAAGACGATTTTTTGGCTTTCGAAGGCCCTTGTCCTTCGACTGGCGCCTTCCACGACCGAGATACTTTCGAGTCTGCTGTCACTTCTCTCGTCTTCTGACAAAGTGACCAGTGAGACCTCTGCACGGGGCTTCGCCATCATTCTCAGTCCTGACGACGTTTTGTCGACACAGAACGGCGCAAATATTCGGCTCCTCTCTAAGCAGCGTGTCTTCAGTGCTGTCGTGCCGCTTATCTCTAGCAAGATTCGCGAGGTTAACACCGGAGACTCACCTTCACCGCCACATATCAAACCTGCTTACCTCACTGCATTATCGGGCATTCTTGCTGCCATCCCTCCTTCTCTTGTCATGCCCGAACTTCCCACGCTACTCCCTCTGCTCCTGCAAAGTCTGGACCTTGAAGATCCGGGCTCTCAAGCCGTCAAGGCTGCCACGCTGCAGACCCTTGCCGTCATTATCCGCGATAACGGCGTGGGCGTGATTGATGAAAGCGGACACGTCAATGACCTGGTCCGAAGGCTGCTGAAAACAGCCACCTACGTCAAAGCCGACACACTGGCGGCGGCAGCAGCAGCAGCAGTTTCGAAGACGCACAACAATCCAAAACTGCGTGAACAAGCCCTCCGATGCCTCTATCTTCTGGCTGTTTCCCAACAACCACCCTCTGATTCCGCCACTAACAAGGCGAAGCTCTCGCCCCTCTTACCCGTGAAAGCCCACGTCCTGCGCTCGTTGCGGACAATGCTCGATGATCCGAAACGAGACGTGCGCAAAGCAGCGGTTGACGCGAGGGGGGCGTGGTTGAGGAAAGTCAGCGACGCACCTGATGAGGATGATGATTAAAATTAAACTAGATTAGATTAAGTTGGGTTGGGTTGGGTGGTCTATGTATGAATGTACATATGTATGTATGGAATTAATTCAGACCTAGAGCTAGATCTATGTAGATCTAGATCTTCATCTTTATCTCTCTCTTTTTTTTTGTTCGGGGCGAAAGGCGAAAGGATAAATAAGAACAAGACCTTTCTTGCAGTTGCGTATTAATGCACATTAATAATGTGTCAACATGTCCTGTCCTGTCCTGTAGACAGAACGAACGGTGAGAAAAACAAAGCAGAGCTTATTTATTACTCAGTGTATACATATACTGTACTGTACATACGACAGTGGAACTGGGAGATGGGATGGGGATTGAGTGAGTGACATGGCTTAGTAGCTAGCTAGCCAGGCCGAGTTGAATTAAATAAACATTCTCAAATTTCTGTTTCAATTTCAATAGATGGTTCAATTTCAGTTACAATCTATGGCTCAATCTCAATCTTGATGCTTGATGCTTGATGAAGGTTTGTTCGGTTCGGTCTGTATCTGACAAGGCAACAAACCTTACAAACGCTCTCACTCATCTCATCTCGCCCGGGGAAAAGAAGAAAAACAAGGCCATGTTCATTCGTCAGGGTTAAAAAAAAGCAAAAAGTGAAAAAAGGTGGGAAACGAAGAGAAGAAAGTCGAGTTAAGAGGATTGATGATGACAATGACAGTCCAGTCTTTCTTAACCCAACCCAACTCAACCCGTTCGAACCCTCAGGTACATGCATGCATCCGTTCGTAGCGCTCCTTGTGTTCATTCAAATCCATCGGATTGATCGGAATTCTATCCAGTCTTAAGACACATACTTACCAGAAGGATTCTTTATTCTCCTCCCTCGCGGCTCGAACACTGGCGCTTTCGAGATCCTTGACGCTTTGCAACTCGGAGAAATCTCGTCCTTTGGGTTTGGGGGCTAGTACGAGCATCATCGAAGAAGGCCCTGGCACGGGTCCATCGGGTTCAGCACCGGTTTCGGCAGCGCCAATGTTGTTGGTATTACCACCAGCGAAAGTTGCTGCTGCTTCGTGGCTACTATCGTCCCAGTGCCCGATATTGTCAATCCTCTCGACGACCATCTTGGCCACGCGGTACATCTCGCCGAGACCGGTGTTGCCAATCGCTGCAGCGACAGGGTTCGGGTTCGGGTTCTGCTTCGGGGATGTTGAGACATTATTGCTGCTGTTTTTGCTCTCCGCAAGATGGGTCTCGTTGCCCAGGAGATCAACGCTGGACCAGTCGTCCGTGTTTTCTCCAAGCTCGATGCTGGCGTTCGATTGTAGGATTTCTTCGATGGAGGAGCTTACGATAGATGCCTCGTACCAGAGGCGGCCCTTCCTGACCATCTCTTCGCGAGTAACGCAGCGAGCGCGGAGCACCGTTGCGTCTGCAGGGTGGATGCCGGTGAAGAGGTCCTGCACCTCGGTGATCTTGAGGAAGATTTCCGGACGGTGCTCGTCTGTGTCATTGGCAGCATCCCCACCAGCAGTATCCTCGCCGCGAGACTTTTGTTTCTCTTCCGGAGCTGTATCCACTTTCTTTTCAGCGACTGCAGGACTCGCCTCTCCTGGACGGATGTACCGGTGACGAGTCCACCGCTTCATAAACACCTTGTCGATGCGTAGAGAATCGCCTTCAGGCTGTCGACAGAAAATTCTGATCAGCGATCTTTCAGGTTGCACCCAAACGCTGCCGACGATGTCGTCAATCGCGCTGTCCAGCTTGCTGTCAACACCACGGACATACTCCATAGTACCTCTCAGTATGGCGCTCGCATCCCAAGTGTGAAGTGGGAAATGGATGTGAACAGCTCCAAGGACAGCATTTGACTCCCTGATGCGCACATTACCGGCCTCATCGATAATGACCACAATGGCCCGCCCATCCTTGGTCTGACAGTGGTATTCGTAGACAACGCCGTAGTCGGAAAACTCCTCGTCGAACAGCCGGCCTCCTCCATTGCGCTTGCTCGCCTTCAGGTCCAAGATGTAATCCGCGTCTGCACCGGATGAGGTCACCCTCCTGATGAATCTCGCACTCGGAGCACGCACGTTGTTGCCCGGTTGGAATATCTTGTTCCATTCCTCCGACGAGATGATGTCGCCTTTGTAGGCCTTCGGCATGCTCGGGAGCAAAATCAGACCGACCTGCATCTCCAGAGTCACGGGGCCTGGGAAGCTCTGCGCAGCATCCAATGCTGGCTTGAGAGTGGCGAAGAGTTCACGGATCTTTTCCTCGAATTTTGCTTGCTCTACCTTCTGAATCTGCTGGCTCGCTTCCTCGTCTTTCGAGGTCTGCTTACCACTGCCGCCTTCCTTCCCTTCCTTGACGGGAGGAATCTCAGATTTTGCGCTGGACTCGTTGGAAGCTTCATTTGCCGATCCTTTGGCGGGTGTGGGCGACTCGATGGGAGAAGCATCAGACTTGTTTGTTGTTTCAGGCGCAAGCCTCTTCTTCACTGTTGGCAGGATACCCCATGCGTCCTCAAGAGTAAGCTGTCTCTTTGCTTTTGCTTCGGCTTTCTTAGTGGCTTTTTCACTGGCCGTCGCTGCTTTCTGGTCCATCGTCCGATGGAGCTTGCGAGTGCCCACCTCGTCGATTTCTTGCATGCTCTCCCCTTTCTCGGGCTCTTCAGGTTCACCAAGCTTCTTCTCATCGAGGCCATTGGTGTCAGCCACTGAGTTAGGGTGCTCCGCAGAAGTCGACCGCTTTCGTTCTGCTTTCTGATCTGCAAGCTGGAGGTTCTGCAACATACGTTTCAGTGCAGCAAGTTCCTCAGAATAAGCTGTCTTCGATTTATTTTCCCGCTTTGGACTGTCAGCTTCAGGGGAGGTAACACTGAATTCAAGTAGGCTTTTCTCCTCATCACGGTTGCCCATGATGGCTGCAGTGGAGGCGACAGACTTCGGCGTGTTCGGTGTCAGCGCCGGCTGGTCGAATGACAAGACATTCAAATGAGCCGAAGTTACAGTGATAGCCGGAGAGGTGAGATCAAGCAAAGGCGCCAGAGGCGCTGCATGCGGAGTCCGCACTTGCTGCGTGCCTGTGGCTTTGGGAGGACTTGCCGGCAATATTGTACCAAGCTCTGGGATAGCGCTCTGTTCATCGTTGCGAGGAGTGGTCTGCTCCGAGGTAGGGTTGCCCATTTCGTCATCCGCCAGATAACTTCCAGCATCAAAGTTAGTGGCTGGCTCTTCAGGACTAGGGATCTGCAGTAAGTTTGCAGGTTCAACGTCCTTTGCTGATGAATCGGTCTTGTCCTCAACTGGCGAATCGCTTTTGTCCTCGACAGGGTCGGCAAGGGGAGCTGAAGAGGAAACGGTTTCTGGAGCTTCAAACGGAGTGGCCATTGGAGGTTGTGCCACAGCAATGACTTTGCGCTTTTTGATCCCAGGAATTCGTTTCTGCTCGGGAACTGAATTTTCTTGGGGAGGCTTGGTCTGGTATGATTCATTCGGGAAAACATCTGGTGATTCTGTATTGGCCTCGACTGCAGCATTTTCCACCGCGTCCGCGACCCATCGGTCTACCTGTCTGACTTTCTCCAAAGAAAGGTGCGGGTGCTCTCTCGCAGCGACCTCAAAGGAGACATCATCATTACCGCCAGAGGTGGCCTCGTCGCCAGCGTCGGAAGCGGAAGCAGTCTCACGCTTTTCAATGGCAGCTTCGAGCTGGACATATCTTGCCCCGTCTCCTATCTCCAGAAACTTGTAATCAGACCAGATCCGGGACATGACAGTAACGTTCGAAGACTGAGGCTGCTTGATATGTTGGGTGACGGCGAATCCTCGCTTGTCAGAATCGAAGGACAGCGCCATTGTGACAGACATTTGGGGGAGCTTGGCGTTGAGCGGCACATTGGGATCTGCTAAGATGCGTGGCGAGGCACCTCCGTTGCGATTTAGATAGCTGTCAAGCTGGAAGCGTAAGACGATACTTTCAGGGACCTGAAGGATATGGTTGATTTGAGGTCGTGTCATAAGTGACTAAGATGTTGTCAGCTTCAAAGGATGTAGAGTGATGATCGGTGTGGAAAGTCTGGGGGAAGTCGAAAGGAAGACCATGAAGGAACTTACCAACAAACTGTCGAGTCTCGTCAACTTCTCCAGGGCATCCTGAACATCGCTTGGATTCTTCCCCGAAGCTTGAAGCCCTTTGACTTGACTTTCCACAGTGATTTCTGTGCCAGTGAGGGTTCCCACTTCCTTGAGGAAGTCTCGCGGCGCATGTAGGAAGTATCCAATTCCACCACCCGAGGATAGCCAATTCTTCGTGCATCGTGTATGTGTAACATCGTCGCCGCTGTCACTATCCAAGGCCAGAAGCTTTTCCTGGGCTTCGGATTCTGGAGCTTCAGCGGTGTCTTCGTCTACAGTAGCAATGTCCGAGACCTCCAACCGACGCACACGAGGCATCTGGTGATACCAATCCAGGTAAGTCAGTTTCTGGTCGTTGTAATAGGAAATTGATAATACACGCACATCAAACAGATCTTTGTTTCTCTGATCTTCGATATAATCAGTCATCCGGGATCCAAACTTCGACATCGAACTTTCCAGATTCTCGCCTTGAATAACGAAGACCTGGTAATAGATGTTAGACATGATAGACAGAATCGCCATAATAGACAGAAATGAGAATACGTACATTGTCGTTGTTGTTGTACTCGACGCCTAAGTCTGCGTTGCTAGCCTCCGACCTGGGAACCGTGAGGATGACATCCAACGTCGAACGAGCAAAGCAACTATTGACGCACTTGAGCTGCTCACGCATTTCTTTTGCCTGTAATAGATCTCTGGTTAGTACGTCTTCTATTGAAACTTCTAGTCTTAGTGCCAAACTCACTGCATCGTCTTCAAACGCCCAGGTCGACGCGAGGATCACCCGCGACCGGGTGGCCATGATGACAGCACAACAGAGTATGCCTTTCTTGACAGCAAAGAGGACAGAAAATCAGATGAAGATGTCCAGAGAATCACTCTTTCACCAAATATGTTGCAGCTGTGTGTAGGAACAGGTCGAGATAGTTCTTCATAGAGGGAAGGAGATATCGGAATGACGCGTCTGTAGTGTCAGATGCTGGATTCCCGAGAAAAGAATCAGCACAAAAAGAAACTTGAGACTGGACTGTAAGCAAAAAGGATAGGAGGACAGACCATCTCCTACAGCTAGAATGCCATACTTATACCTGTGTACCCCGCACAGCTGAGTGAATGAAAGAGGTTGGATGTCACGGTCATAACGAACGAATGGGAGAGGAATCTTGGGCCATTCGACGTCACTAATTGAGAGAGATCGTCACTAATTCAGAGAGTGCGTCACTGATTGAGAGAGAAAAAGGGCTGCTAGTCCTATTGATGGAGCGATAAGATTGGGTAGTGGTAAGGAGGGTGACTGTTGATGGGATGTCAGTGACGAAGTTCAATGTTCAATGACACACAGAGAGTAGACATTTCATTAGGACCACCTGTAGTGGCAGTCTGCAGGTGAATGTAGCCAACAAGAATATCTATAGGATTACTCTTCAATTAAGAAGGGGAAAAAAAGGAAAATTCCGATAAAAACCACAACACCTTCTTCTCATGAAACTGTTAGAAAATGCAACAGTAAAACCCATAACAAAGGACTGGGGCCAAGAGAGCTGATCAGCAAAAAATGCAGAGCTGTGGTAGGAACTCACATTAGGAAATAATACAGCCATACTCTGCAAGCTGCCAGCCATCTGAACTACAAACGCGCTGGGAGCAAAAATTGGGTCGCATCACGGCTGCCAACAGCATCTCCCTGGACTGTATGTACATGTAACCACCCGTTGATGTCCACCACTTGAGACTTTCTCTGTCAAACCCATCAATCAACGAAATGAGACATACCTCATAGATGCAAAACATAATTATATTTGTTGCTCTTCATAAGTCATCTCATGACCATCAAATGTATTGTGGGTATCCCCTTGAAAATGCGATGACAACCAACTCTCTGACTCGTGTACACCATTTAAATTCGAACAATTGTCCGCATCACTGCTGCCCAGGAAGCTGAGGAAGACACATGCGTAGGCATAGCGCAGATCTGAGACATCTAATAGGAAGGAAACAAGCTAAAACAAAAAGGCAAAAACGGCACCTTAGAAATTCAGGTGAAGTCTGCGTTAGGGGTATCAGAGAAACGAAGGTTGGACAAGATAAAGTTGAGAGAGAGGCAACGAGTTCCGTGAATGAGAAATAAAAATTGCTCGAATAAGACTCCAACCGATGTTTTCCGTTTAAAGAGTTTTCGACTGTGCGATCTTGGAATTAGAAAGCACGCGTTATTAGGGATCGAGCAGCAGGATGTAGCAGGAAAGTCGTGGGATTATAATCGTATAATGAGCGATCAGGACTCGGGCGAGTTGTTTTCCCTTTGTTGACGGCTGATTAGCGGAGATTGCAGATGAATGATTCGAAAGACGCAAGGCGGCAGATGCACGCCTCTACTCAGCCCAGTCAATCTCCTTTTTCACGTGAATGGCCCATTTCATCTTGTCTTCAGTTTCTTTCAGAGACGAGAGTGCCTTGTCGATGGTGGATTCATGTTCGTAGCCTTTCTCGATAAGCTTCCTAAGTTCGCGATCGGACTGGGCTTTGTACGCTTCATAAGCTTCGAAGACTCGATTTATGCGCTCCCTTTCAGTCTCAAGCTCTTGGTTCTGTCGGTCCATGAGGGCATCCAGACGCTCTTGCTCCTTGTCCTTCTTCTCAGTCTCGCGGCGAAGCGCGTTGAGATCATCTCGAATAGCCTTGAACTTTCTCTGCAGGTCGGCCTTTTCTCTCATTGTGGCCTTAGCGAGAGCATCATACTGGGTGGTGGCGTGATTCGTCATCTCCTGCAACTCAGCACATTTGCGATGGAACTCATCTTGCTCCTCAGCCATCAGCTGATGGATCTTGGCTGTCTCTGCCTCAGCTCTTTCTCGCCTGGCCCTCTCGCTCTGGATTTCGGCGCGAAGCTCTTCAATCTTCCGGTCCTTACGCGCAATGGAGTTCAAATTGGCCTCGATAGACTGCTCGGAATTCCTCAGTCGCTCACACATGTTCTGGATTTGTTCTTTTAACGTCTCATTGCTGTGTTGCGTCTCCTCCGCCCGCGTCCGATAAAGGCTCAGCTCCCTTGTCAAGCGCGCGATCTCCTCCTGCAGGTTATGTATGACACGGCTAGATTTTCCGGTGGCCGCGTGTCCCACCGCGGAGGACCATTCTGGGGCTGCTTCGGTGTTTGCGGGGGTTGGAGAGGGACCATTGGCACCGTCTACGACCTTATCAGCATCATATGGCCTGGCCATTGTTCGGAGGACCAGGAGACTCACTGCCGGGGGTGGTTTCGGGATTCGACGCGCTTCGTCGGTCAGGGGTCGACGCCTCGAAGAGACCGTTATGTTGATGCATTTCTAAGCAGGTCTCAACACGCGGGAGATTGATTCGAGGTGCATCTGAAGAAGTTGCTGGAGTTTTGTTGGAGTCAGTCATAATCTTGCCTATTTTCAGCAATCTCTTCATGCGCTTGAGTGAGGTCAGGCGGCCACTGCCAGACGGTGAATCACTCCTGTGGTCATACGACATCATAATAGTAATGAAAAGAAGGTCTTCAGATCTTGCAAGCCTTCTAAGACTGTGGTCTTTGTGGCATCATTTCACAAACGAAGTGGGCTAGAAAGCATGTAGAGGCATAGCCGAGGCGTGAGAAACAAGAATGCGCCGAGATACACTTACCACCATGGGAATCAGGTGCCCTAGTTTTCACGCCAAGCACATCTGAGGGGGACTTCTTTCTTCTAAGACTGTTTCTCTTCATGAAGCCTTATAGCAGAAGAGCTGTGAACGCCGCAGCAGCGTGGTCGGGAGGGCGGCGGATGCGGAGAAAATAAAGATTGCACTAGCACACATCAATAAAGAGTTAAGGAAAGGAGGCACAACTAAGATGACTGGATATCTGCTCTGTATCCAGCACCGGGTGTTTCAAACAACGCCCGTCATATCGGACGACTGCAGCGGAAGGAGAAGGGACGCGTGATGTCAGTATCCAGCAGGGAATCATGCCCAGCGGTGAGCGGCTAGCGGCTATTATCCCGGACGATGACAGGGGCTTAATTGATTGATTGTGTGGACCAGATCGGCGCCATATGCTGGAGCCACTAACTGCGGGAGCTAGAATAGAATCCACACGGATCTTAAAAAGAAACCACTTGAAACAATTATTGATAAGGCAAAGGGCCCCTTGTTCAATCTTGGGAAGCTATCTAGGGGGTTGCAGCTCAGATGGAGTCGAGGAGGAACCGGAGCCCTGGCCTGCAGATATATCAGGACCTGGACGATAACCCAGCGACCTTGTAAGGTTCATGGGGGTATGGTCTTCAGGAAATGTGACCCATAACTTACAAGGAAACTTTAAACAGTTATTTATTCAAAAGCGATATTGATGGTAAAGAAACCTTTACAGCAGAAGAGAAGGAGAATGAGTGCTGTTCTCAGCTTTGCTGAGTATAGACCGGTCAAGAAACAGTGGTTGCTCCAACCGGCATGTGTTTCGCATGACAAAATGCGACGAACAGATTGATATCATTACAGGAACAACGCCGCTGCTGCGGCACCCAGAACCAAGCCCAATGGGGTCGCATAACGACCGGCAGCGCCTGTATGGACACTCTTCGAAGCACTGGTAGTTGACGTTGACGTGGGTCTCGTAGCACGGGAGTGAGTGCTCATGGCGGAATGAGACGTCGGACTGGCCTTGGTTCTGGCTGCGGAAGAGCTCTGAGGAGTGGACGATGGCTGGGTGGATGACGGCTGCTGCGATGCCGAAGAGGAGCTGGGCGTGGTGGACGCTGAAGACGTCATGGTGAAAGGTGAAGGCGTCGTGGTGGGCGTGTTGCTAGGGATATGAACGCTGCTTGTTGCAGTGGTAGTTGCACTCTCGGTTGCACTGGTCTCGTCCTTGCGCTGGTTCGAGTCGCCCCCAGTGACCTGGATCTGGCCCGAGTAGTTGACCTGACCATCCTGGGAGATCCGAAAAGCATAATCTGATCCATCTGCTAGGTCTGCAGTGGGAATCCACGTAAACTCGCCATTTTGACCATTCTCAGTCAAGACTTTGATCTCCTTCAGGTCGTTTGGGTCGCCTCTTTCCAGGGTGATTGTGGCGGGCTGTTTAGAAACAAGACCTCTGTCAGCCAAATACAACAATCACGAATAGTAAGGGACTGATGTCAGAACATACCCCATTTCCACCAGTCCACTTGAAAGTAGCCGGTATGCCGGGCGTCAAACTGCTAGGCCACTCTGTGAAGGCCACATTTCCCTGGGCAAGCACGCAAACAAGCAGAGTTGTGCCGGCGAGCAGAGACTTGAAGACAGACATTATCACAATCTGAAGTTGAAATTGCTTTTAAATGAGAGACGAAAAGTAATAACCGGTAGGGAACGAAATATCCCAAAAAAAAGATGAGAAACGAGCGACGAGCCGACGACACCCACGAGAACCAGAAAGAGAACAAAAAAAGGAAGATGAGCGATGCAGAGGTACAAATAAGTAGGCCAAGGAGAGCAGGGAGACATGCACTGTATTCTGACAATTCATCGTGGAATTCAGCCTCGTATGCGGTAAGGTTTGAGCCACGTCCACTTCCATCGATTCAATGGTTCCGGAATGTTTACTACGACAGGAAATCTTGACAAAGTTGGGAGATGAGTGGGTTCCCTGAAAAATTCCAAGCAGGCCGCTATCCTAACAAGGACTAGCGACAGCATGCCTGCAACGATCACAAGGTCTGTCTCTCTGTTTGTTGTGGTGGTTGCCGACGAATGCTACATTCCAATTAATTACTCTTCTGCATGGTACTCAAATTCCCCAGTTCCGTTTTCCGGGAAAGTGCATATGACACCTGATTGATCAGACTAATAAAACTAGGAACCCTGAGGAACTGAGTGATGAACTGGAGCTATCTAGGAGATGAAGAAGTACCTATCTAAGGTGTGGAAGATCCAGCCTCAGCCTAATCGGGAAACAGGCAGCAGTTATTGGTCAATATCTCTCAATAGTACATTTCTATGATCAGGATGCCACATATTAGCTAGAATCAAAGATAGAATGGTCTAGACGTCTAGTTAGGATAGAGTATATATATAACTTGAGTAGTTGAATCCCTTAAAGAGTCTTAAGCCCTAGTTCACCTAATAAAATTTAGAAAATAGACTATATATACGATACCTGATAGCTTATAGGGCTTTTAGTTTAGTTCATAAGTAGTGTAAATACACCCTAGTACTTAGAGGTTTTACTAGAGAGACTTGAGCAAGATAGCTGTTGATCTTAGACAGAGTATTGGAGTTACTTTATTAGCAAGCCACAGTTCGGATTTGCTAAGAAGCAGGTATTATGGCATCTCTTTTTGGCCGAATCTGCAACACACTTTTACTTTTGACAGCGGCGGCCTCCAGGTTCAGATCTCTGAAAAATGAGACATACCAAGACTTTAGATACGTTTCCATAAAAGGTGGTAGGGATACTTAGGTAAATTGGCAAAGGGACTGTATGTTGGTACGAAAGTATAGATCAGCATGGGATATTCTTCAGTAAGGGAGACAGATATTAGGGATATGGTGAGGATTATGGCAAGCAATATAGATAGGGAGCCCGTCTGGAAAGTATATGATAAATACTACCTCCTAACATGAGAAATATGGCAAAGATATGTAGGTACAAAAGTCCAGTATAGAACAGGCACGTCGATGTTTTCTAGGAAGGCAGTGTCCCAGCCGTTCCTTCCCAGACCTGGAGTTGTTGTCATCTGGTCTAACAACCAGGTGACACTTCAGCTGTTTCGTCTTTCATCAACGCCTTTCCAATATCTTTCTGAATGAATATACTCTGATTACTCTACATTATTGACTCACTCTGTCACTCGTTTTGGAAGTTTGCTGAGAACTACATAATATCTGTCCACCTCTTAACTGTCAAAGCACTCGTTGAATTGCGCCATACTAGCATTTATATGGTAAGAACCGTCAATGTATTCTCGAGACATATCTAACGTTAACGTTCGGATCAAAGGACAATATCGACAACTCGAATTCGCACCAAGACAGTAGCACATCTATCCAAATTCAACACATCGAACCCCCCGTCCGGGACCAAGCTGTCACGAAAGCCCGCAAAGACGCATTGCAGACGCTGGAAGCCTACCGCGCGTTAATCCTGACTCTTGAACTCACTCGCATACGCAAATCTCGGGCAGGCTTTGCGTATTTGGTGGCCTACTGGGAGTGGTCGTGGATCCGTTCCTCAGCTCGTCCCTTTGTCTCCCTGGTCTCTCTTACTCGTTCTGGAATAGACACACTTTTCCGAAACACGGCGAAGGAGCTTTATTCTCTGATGCGGCAGGCCCAGACCTCCGTTCTGGCTGCAGAGACGGAGGCCGAGATCGCGCAATTGCTAAACCGGCTCGAAGTAGACGCGGCTGCACACACGCATCGGAGAAGAACACGAGCTAAAGCTCTCCTTCAAAAGCTGAGAAGCTGCCTCTTCTCCGCCTCTATTGTGCTATACGACCAGCAGTTTAAGGGGCTCACGCGCGCTGCCTTTGCCTTGGACTGGAACTGCGACTACCATCCAGGCGATGCTAGAGCAGAAGCACTGGCGCAATTCAACAGCCGGCCACCTGAGCAGACACTGAACACTATTGGTTCCCTCGCAGCCAACCGTACCGTATTTTATACCGGATTCTCAATATCTAACCAGACGGTTACAAGGGGAATATGGCACAACCGGCCGCTTCGCGATAGCGACAGAGTTGTGGGCTGGGTGGGAACAGATTATGGGTATATCCCGTTGGTGGCACGTCGGCCAGCCGAAAGATGGAGATGAAGTCACTCCTTAGATTTGTTTAGTGAAATTGATGCTTTTTTCTTATTATCTACTTTCCGGGCGGACTTCCTACCTATATTCTTTCCTCGCCATGACATAATGCTCACTATATATCCCTCTAACCTGGAAATCTTAAAAGTCAACGTACATACATGCGTGAATACTCTTAATACTCTGTCTAAGATCGGCAGCTATCTCGCTCACGTCTCTCCAACGAAACCTCTAAGTATTAGGGTCTGTTGATGCTGCTCACGAGGTTAGGTAGTATTCATCATTTACTTTCCAGGTGGACGCCCTAACCCGTATTATATCCTCGCCATAATCCTCACCATATCCCTTACTAACATTTGTCTCCCTCAACTGAAGAATATCTATATAACCTCGTACCAATAATCAAGTATATCTAGATAGAAGTAGAAGATAATGAAGCACGAACAAAAAAAAAACTTCTCTCTGACGTTTCTGCCTAATTAGATTAAAATGTCATGGCAAGAGATACAGAGGTAAATGCATGAGAATGATTCCGTCGATTCGCAATGTCTACCTAATTCACTATGGATAGTTCCGAACCAATGATACAAAATGAGTATCAATACTAAGATGAAAGTGACGGGGACGAGAAATCCCATAGCTTCCTGAGCAAACTGCCAGGCGCGGTATCCTCCCCATTGTCTTGCTCCAACAGACGGTCCGTAAAGATTCGTTTCGGGATCTGGAATTCCACGACAGGCGCCTTCTTGAACGTCGGTTTCTCCTCCGCGCCCAGCTCCGCCAGAAGCATACCCTGGTAGGTGTAGTCCAGAAAGTCCTCCAGGTTGTAACCCGGCTTCGTGAACTGCTCGGAGATGATGCGCGCGATGGCGGCGACGTTCGGGTGGTAGTGTGACTGAAGGGTTTCGATCTCCCACAGGCTGCTCTCAATCGCGTCGGTGAGGGTTGGATCGGGCTCGTCCGGATCAAATGGATCGTCCATGCCTTCGGCTTCCAATTCGGCTTTCCACTCCTCGTCGCGTATGACGCGATGGAGCATAAAGGTACAGGTTGGGTGGTTCTTGAGAAGATTGTAGATGAAAGGGACGATTGCAACGATAGCCGTGGGCGGGGCGTTCAGAGCGAGGCGAGACAGGCGTTTGATGAAACTGGCAACCAGCGTTGCAGGCAAGTGCGTCGAAGCGAGGAAAGTATTCATCAACCGGAAGAACCTGGAGCGGTGTTTGGAGTGCAGGAGATCAGAGTCCAGGAGGGAGTAGAGTTTTGTGTAAAACTGTGGGTAATCCAGGTTCTTTTCCTGGATGAGATAGAAGAGACCGGACAAAGCGAGGAGAGAAGTCGAGCCGCCAACATTGTATGAGTCAGTTAAGAAGTCCATCAACAGTTCGGCTCGGTTGAACCAAGGCGCGATAGTGTGAGACATGATGCGAAGGAGAGATTTTCTCTGGGTCTCAGAGAGGCTATTTCGTAGAACTGCCAGCCATGCATCCTGTACACGCTTCTTGTGTGCATTGACTGACAAGAGCGGGTTCTTCTGGCCGTTCTCCTTCTTCTCCGGCTTGACATAGAAGTTTGTGAACTCATGTTCGGGTCGAGGAACGGAGTCGCATTGAGAGAGAATCGAAATTAACCTATCGAGAACCTCAGAGGGCCTTTCTGCGGCGGCATATGTACTATAGTGGCTGTCAGTTTGGGAGACAGATAACACATCTTTTGGAGTGGTCTGGAACATACGATATTTGTAGGCAGGTGTAATATCGAACGTCCTCATATTCTTTGAGAAACTTCTCAACAAATTCTGATCGCAGCGCATCTCCGTCCTCGGTTTCGACCAGAGCCTCAAAAACACCCTTAAAGAAACCCGTTGACCAAACTTGCGTCTCGGACCCGGGCAAATGCGTGGCGCGTGCACTGATTATACGCATACACAAAGTGAAGGCAGTGATCTGAAAGGAATCAGTCTCTAGTCATTTCACGGGATACCGCTAATGTACGAACCTGAGAAGAAGGGTCGCCTTCACGAATGATCTCCAAAAGAGCTTTCTGGTATTCTTGACACCTCTCCTTCAACCAGGCCACAATGATCTTCTCTTGCTCTGTCGCCCGATTCGGTTCTTTGAGATTTCCACCAGCGATGAGCCTGCAGAACACGCGACAGAGGGACACCGCAACAGCGAGATTTGGCTTTCTCGAGGAGTCGCCGACATTGAGCATCGATATTAAAGTCGCAATATTGTTGTAGTATTTTCGCGACTCGGCGATCTGAGCTTCTAATTCCTCAATCTTTGCCTGATCATCTTCGGTCTGGTCGCTCGCAACAGCTCGGCGCTTTGAGGACGGAACAGCCTGTTCGACCGCCTCTTTCGAGGACTTCTTTCGTTTCTTTGAAACTTGATTTGGCTCCATCACGCCTGGCATGACTATCTGTTTCAATTACCAGGGAAATTCTCCGTCGGGGTTCTCGATAAGATTATTCTCTCCCCGCTGCCTCAAATTGTAAATTTTAGATATCCCGCGGCTACTGTTTTTCCGACTCACAGTCCGCCTTTCCACTTCAGGCTAGCGTCTTCTGCACCACCCAAACTCCCATCCGACCTCTTCTCGTCACTTCCGTTCCCCTCTCACAGCACTTCGATTTCACAATCGCAACAATGGCTTCGCGTTTGGCTAAGAGCGCCATCGGTATGTCTTCCGCACCTGTGGACGAACCAATTGATTGTTTTCTGACTGGAAATCAGGCGCTACCCGTGTGCGGCCGGCCCTCGTTACCCGCAACATCCCTACTATCACCGCCAACCTGACGGCGACTCGATCGGCTTCCAATGTCCCGGCCGAGGACCCAAAAAAGAAGGCTCAGTCTATTCTCGACTCCCTGCCCGGCAACTCGCTCATCTCCAAGACTGCAATCCTTTCCGCCGGTGCCGGTCTCTCGATTGCTGCGATCAGCAACGAGCTCTATGTGCTGAACGAGGAAACCGTTGCCGCTTTCTGTCTGCTCAGCGTCTTCACCGCTGTCGCCAAGTACGGTGGTCCCTTGTACAAGCAATGGGCTGAGGGCCAGGTTCAGAAGTACAAGGACATCCTGAATGCTGCTCGTGCCGACCACACCAACGCCGTCAAGCAGCGCATTGAGAATGTTCAGCAGCTGAGCGGCGTTGTTGAGATCACCAAGCAGCTGTTCGAGGTTTCCAAGGTGGGAACTCTTCATAACAACTGGCATGCGGACGCTTTGTTGACGACCCAATTATTAGGAAACCGCCAAGCTCGAGGCCCAGGCCTATGAGCTGGAGCAGCGAACTGCCCTGGCCGCGGAGGCTAAGCAGGTTCTTGACTCGTGGGTGCGCTATGAGGGACAGGTCAGGCAGCGCGAGCAGCGTGAGCTTGCTGAGGCTGTCATCAGCAAGATCCAGGAGGAACTCAAGAACCCCAAGGTTCTCCAGCAGATTCTGCAACAGAGCGTTGCTGACGTGGAAAGTAAGTCATGGATCCTGAGGTTCTTTTCCAAATTCAAATCTGACTGCGATTCTCCAGGGATCGTGTCCAAGTCCCAGTAAATGGTTGCAACCTCATATCCTTTCCTTGCCATGTACAAAATCCAAGAGCTGTTCGCTTTGTGATACACTCTAGACTTTCGAATCTATGATTACTTTCCAACTACGTCCACCGTTCACTATGTTCCTTTTGTAGAATATCGACCCTCAGAAAGGCGAATGAATGGTCTTGATGTTGTATATTATTGCTGATGGTTCAAGCTGGAGCATCAGAGCTTTTATTGCTCCCTTGCTGATTTTACATACAATGTTCACTGAGGGCATTGTTTAGACACCAAGATATAAGACACTAGCCCTTGGATAACGCTTTGTAAATTACGTCCTGGATGTCCAGAGGAGGAATGTTTCCAGAATTTGGCTAATTATCTCCGGCAAAGTTTCCCTTCATTGGACCCAAAGTCCACGAGGAACAGTAACACGCAGAACACCTGAAGCTGACCGCAATCAATGTCGTATAGCCCCAGCCAAGGATATCATTTTTTTTATTTACATGATGAAGCCAATATGAGCTCTTTACGATCGAATCAACCCCTCGACCTGGTCGCTGTTTCTGACAAATCAAGAAGCAACTCCCCCTTTTCTGATTCAACTATGATATTGCTTCCTAGATGCCTATTGTTATGAGGCAAGCACTAAGTCACCAATAACGAATGTTCTCGAGTTTTTCATTATTCCACCTATTTTGATCTACCTATCTAATAAGAATTAATGACAAAGCTATTGATGTCTTGCTTGGCTGAGACGGACGCCGAGATTAGCCCAATCAGGTTGCGCCAGACTCGAACGGGCGATGCACGGCTGCCGGATCCGGCACCGCCGCAGCAAATGGAAATTCGACATGATGCCGGGGCTCGTAAAGGTAGGCTGGGCGCATTCGGACCAGTTTCGGCTTAGCGGATTGGCGCTCCCTCCTGTGCCCCACGTCCTTTCATCCTTTTCGTCCCTAGTCCTCTCGTCCCTCAGTTTAGAATGAAGAGTTGGAAAGAAGGATGGTTAGAACAGCGAGAGGTCGCAGTCTTATATACCATAGCGATGGACGGGCGGTGTTACGGGCGGGCGTACAAAGCGAACCATCCCTGAAGGGGCAAAGCTAACCGGATCGCGTAATTCACAGGTCCTCGTTTTACAAAAAAAAATCAAGGCCTCATAGATACTACCTAGTCACAATATCATTTAAGAAGGATAGTAGGGGGGTAAGGAATTAGGTAGATAGATTGATCCTTCTTTTATCCTATTGTTATACCTGATTAATAAGAAATATCCCTTAGCTAAAATATATTATAAAGGAGCAATAAGAGGGTAGAAGCATCGGTAGTATTACTCTTAAGGGTAATTCCCTTTCTAAAGAGAAGGAGATGATCACTCTAAGGGTGCTATGATGGACTGGATAAGGAAGGCCCTGGGCCTCGACTGGCTGTTCTGATCTGCATCTACTACTCCGTAGAGGGGCTCCCATATCTCCCCTTGTAAAATATCCAAAACAACCCTTGGCCGATCTACTTCCGGATTCAGGTACGCTTTGTGAAAGAAATTTCTCCACTCATGGACAACCTCCTATTAATTCTTACATGCTTGTAGCGGTTATTGAATGAGCCATGGGTCGTTCATCCGCAGCCAAGAGCACTGCCCAGCCGCTGCTCACATTCAGGCTGGGGTTCAGCAAAGCCAGCTGAATTTAATGCCTTCACAGCCACTGCAAAGCGCTGTCTTGGTCGCGCAGGTCTATATTTATTTCTTTCTCATATAATATCATAAATCCTTTATCAGCTTCAGAATTTGTCAAGAATTTGTGTACAGAATCCTTAGTTCGTTGCATTCCTCACTATCGCAAAGCCACTACGTCACGCACCGCCGATATCCCCACAGAAAGCCCCCGCGCTTGACCGCCCTCCATGCTATTAAAGGGTATCCTTCAGAAGAAGGACAAGCTCGACGATCGAAGTGGGCAACCTCCTTCTTCCACGTACTCTGCGCAAGAGATCAGATTTATCCGTTCTGATACGCATACCGAAGAGGCCATCAGTCCGCCTATCTTCGACGATGATCGCCGCGAGCAGTCTTCGTCTTCCTCGCGCAGACGCGGATCGTTCCTCCACCGACATCCTCATTCACCTGGGGTGTCACCAACCAGAGAAAAGGGCGAGGGACTAATCTCCAATCTGCTCCACGTTGATCGGCAAAGTCCACGAAGCAGCAGCTCCATCTCCTTGAATATACCCTCAGACCTGCCGCCGATTGAGACTGAGAATGGCGACCCCGAAGAAAGAGAGGCGCAATGGGAGAAGAGGGCGACAACATTGATCCAAGGAGACCCACGTTTGGCATCGCCCACTAGCCCTTTGAGTCCTCGAGGTAGACTTGAGGTAGGAACACCTGAACAACGACGATCGAGGAGTCGCAGCAACTCGAGAGTGAGCGATCCAGAAGGAGATGTAAGTACCTGACGGTGCTGATTGCAGATCCATCTCTTTATGCGTTACAGGCAATTGAACTCACGTCGGCGCAGGTTACCATCCAGGAGGCCATTCGTCTACATGAGGCTGGAGGTGAGAAATGGCAATTACAAAAGAATCGACTCAGCATGTTGACACGTTCTTCTACAGAGCTTGAAAGGTCAACCCAAATGTTTGGCGTCCTTGCGGATCCCAACGGTGCGAACAACGCCCTGGGTCAGGTGCTGTATGGACTCGCTCTGAGGTGAGTTGGGCATAATTCGCTTGCGTGGAGATTTCACCGGTCGCAGGCAAACGGCTCATAATATGTTATTTGTGATAGGCACGGTTGGGGATGCACGCCAGACCCTGCCAAAGCGGTTACCTATCTTTCTGCCGCGGCATCAAATTCGGCTTCTGTCGAGGCAGAAGCGCTTCAAGCAGGCATGAAGAAAGGCGGTGCTGCCAAGGGTGAACTCGTTCTGGCGATTTTCGAGTTGGCCAATTGCTTTCGAAACGGCTGGGGTGTCAAGAAAGATCCGGTTGCTGCGAGACAGTACTACGAGACCGCGGCTAATCTTGGAGATACCGACGCCATGAACGAGATTGCGTGGTGCTATCTGGAGGGATTCGGAGGCAAGAAAGATAAGGTATTTCATTCTCTCCTACGACTGTGGTTCCTGGACGAGGAGCCAAGCTTCCTGAGCTGCTTCAAGTCATCAACCATCCTATTCGTGTGTTCCTGACAGATAGTCCGTCATTTGGATTATCTCCTGAGCAGGATTAAATTCTTGCATTTGGTCGTTGGGCACCGATATTCGTCTCATTTTCAATTTCAGCCTCACTCGATGCAAACGCAAGTGACTAACTCCCGCTCTCTTAGTTCATGGCCGCCAAGTATTACCGGCTTGCGGAGCAGCACGGCAATAAGACGTTGGGCAACTCCTGGTACGTTCTTTTCCTTGTTTCTCCCGTGATTGTGGCTGTTCTCTGCGGTATTGGCTCATGACGCGTCTCGAATGTCATGCGGGTGATGGGCTTGATAGGCTGTCGTGCACTCCCGCCGCGCTCAGCCTTGCACATCCTTGTTCAACCCCGCAACCCCTCAACCATCCAACCTTGGCTATATATGATGAGTTCGATCGCTGACATATGAACGTTCAGGATATGGAAAGAGAAATACAATCCCAAGTAAATTATGAAACCTCCGATACGGCCCCACCTGTCCTGTTCATCTCGATCGTCCAGTCGACCGATAGACCCCATGCCTTACCCAAGTCAGACATGTACATATGATCAGGGATGTCAGATGAGCAGCCTGGATTTCTTTAGAGATTTTGCCCTATGTTACCGAGTATTGAGCCTCGTGTTCGCCCATGGAATCTGAGCCTCATCGATACCCGACGTCGCCTCATTTCTCTCCAAGTATATGGCGTCAAACATTTACGAAGGATATGAACGTTGCGCCCGGAAGGCAAGGTTGCTTTCGCTTAGAGGTGGAAATACTTTTAGACGTGCTGTTGCCGAACGCAGCTGCCTTGTTCATTCCGCTTGATACTGCTCTGATGCCTGTCACAACCGGTTGATACCTTTTCCATTCTCCTGCAGCTTGTTCTGTTGTCTTCTGATAGTTTCCGTGTATCTTTCTCTGTATGTATGTACAGTATGCACTTTGATCTAGTTGATTTCACTCTATGTGAAGTTGATACCCACTATATACATATTTGCATCCAGTCTGTTGTTTGCTGTAGTGTAGTAATCAGGGCGGTTTGTCCGTCTTCTGGCTTTTGGAATTGCCTGAGATGCGATGTTTTGTTGCGTAGGAAAAAAAAAAAGAGAGAGAGCGAGAGAGAGATACCTGTCCTATGCCAGGGACTTGTGGCCTACCTACTGTATATTATAGATTTTTATTATCTCCTTTCCAGATGGCCTTCCTACCTACATTCCTTTCCATATTTTTTTTTTGCCATAATTCTCCTCATATCCCTTAGTAATACGCCTCTCCATCACTAATATATAATCCCTTACCAATATGCAATCCCTTTGCCAATTTATATATCTCTCGCTAATTAATATGGAGTGGACGGGCAGATTTCATGAATTTGGTGTAATAACATTAGTATCAATTTGTTCTGATTAAGCGATTTCCACCGGAAATCAATCCCTTTTCCATTATAATAAAGGGGACGAGTGGATTGTTGCTGCATCTCGATTCGGTACTTTCGCTGCTACTACCATGAATTCTGATCTGAGCGAATATTTGACGTCTTCCTTTTTTGATGAATCATGATTAATTGGTCGTTAGAATGGTGTCATGAAATGAAGTTGTTTCTTAGGAAACAAGAATGTGCTTCGCAATAGTCACATTCCATGTAGATTCATGAAAGTTCCTGAGGCCTGTAACTCTTCTTTATACTCAGTTCCCACTCTTCTCCCTTTCGTACGACCATCAAAGCTCTCAGAACTGCGTGGTTGCTCTCGAGGCGCTGTACACCGACAGGCTGTCCGAGGGACGACCATTATATATAATTTCTACCTTACACGATCAGCATGGTGTGTAGCATGTCCACTACAAAATCCACCAATATGTGAAAGACTGCAAAGTAATCCCCTTTCTGTAAAAATTTCGTCTTCACTTATGACAGGTAGTGCTCTCAGCTTCAACTCTGGATCTGCAGGGTCTGCAGATCTGCAAGTGTTGGATTTTGGTAAAGGGGGAACACCGGAACAAGGAGATTATTCAGCTGGATGCCAAAAACCCTCGTCAAAGGACCAGAAATATGAATTTCAGTTCCTATTCTGACTATTTCAAGCGGCTATATCATAAAACATTTTTCTGTAGTAGAAAATTGCCAATACTCGATTGTGTCGAGGCATCGCAGCTCGGAAAGTCCTCCGTAGCGACCGCGTTTGCGGCTTAGTCCGGGCCATGTTTACATTTTTTTTGGATGACATCAAGTTCCGTCCTCCCCGACTCTTTCTCACCCTCCATCCCCATCATCACCGCCCCATTGGGTTTGATTTAGTATTTTCTTATCCACGAACATTTCTTATTCAATCCATCAGAGTATAATTTTTCCATCCTCATGCCTCCCAAAGCTGCAGCTGCTGCAACTCGCGCACGCCGACCACGCGCTGCCTCTGCAGCCGCGCCGACCAACGCGAAGCCCAAAGCAAAGCCCACCGCGAAGCCCACCGCGAAGCCCACCGCGAAGCCCACCGCGAAGCCCATCGCGAAGCCAACCAAGCCGCGCGGACGGACTCCCGGCGCGAAAAGTAAGGCGCCGAAGAAGCCATTACAGCCAGTCAAGGCGAATACTGGCGTGAAGCGGAAGGCAGAAGCTGAGCCGGAGGAAGAGCCTGGCACCAAGCGACGTAAACGCAATGTTGATGCGCGCGTCGCGCCACCACCACCCCCGGCGAAAAAGCCCAAGAAGGAGAAAGTAATCCTGAACCATGCTCCCTCCACGCGCCTGGATGTGTTCGTCTTCGGATCGAACAGTAATGGCGAGCTTGGGCTGGGTGACACGTTCAAGAAGGCGGAGTGCCCGCGGCCCAAGCTCAACTCAATCCTCGCGGACGCCGGGGTCGTTCAGATCTCGACCGGCGGAATGCACTGCGTGGCTCTGACCCACGACAACAAGATCCTCACCTGGGGTGTCAACGACCAGGGCGCGCTGGGAAGAGACACTCAATGGGAGGGTAAACTGGTTGATATCGACAAGGCAGGCGAGGAAGACTCGGGCGACGAAGACGCCGAAATCGAAGTCAACCCGCGGGAAGCCACACCCAGTGTCATTGATCTGTCTGGTGTGGAGCCTGGCACGGTTTTTACACAGGTCGCAGCAGCGGACAGTGCCTCCTTTGCTCTTACAGACGACGGGAAAGTCTACGGCTGGGGAACTTTCCGAGTAAGTCGGCCGTTAATCCTGCTTATCAACTATTAACCCTGCTTATTCCGGGCGGATAACTAAATCTGTCTACACAGGGAAGCAACGGCGTCTTTGGATTTTCCCCGGACGTCGAAATCCAACGACGACCGACTTTGATTCCCGAGCTCGAGAACGTGACGAAGATCGTCGCTGGAAGCAACCATGTCGTTGCGCTCTTGTCCGACGGTACAGTCTACACCTGGGGCTCTGGGGAGCAAGATCAACTGGCACGGCGTGTCGTGGAGCGGCGTAAGAAGTTGCATGCGCTTGTGCCCCAGAGAGTTGGGCTGCGCCGGGGAATTGTTGATATTGCTTCTGGACCGGATCACGCGTTTGCGATCGACAAGAACGGCACGGTCTACAGCTGGGGCTTGAACAACTATGGGCAGACCGGAATTCCTTCAAAGGCAGGAGAGAGTGAAGCAACCATCCTGAAGCCAGCAGTGGTAACCAGTCTGAAAGGCCGCGGCAAGATTGTCCGCATTGACGGTGGTAATTTCAACAGCATCGCGGTCACCGAGCAAGGCGAGTGTCTCGTCTGGGGCCGGATCGACAACCATGCTATTGGAATCGACCCGAAGGATCTCCCGGAAGACGACGTGATCTTTGATGAACGTGGGAAACCGCGTATTCTGACCGTCGCTACACGCGTGTCGAACTTTGACACCGCCACTGCCGCGTTTGGTACCGAACACGCCATCGCCATCACCAAGGATGGCAAGGCTTACAGCTGGGGGTTCAATTCGTCGTATCAGACGGGGCAGCCGACCGATGAGGATATCACAGTGGCGACGCTGATGGACTCGAAGTCGGTTCGCGACAAGAAGCTGATCTGGGCGGGTGCTGGTGGACAGTACGGCATGGTGGCTTCAGAGTACGCTGAGGTGGCAGCCCCGGCAGTCAACGGGGCTGCAGCTGAACCTGCTAAATCTGCGCCTGCTAAACCTTCTGCTGAAGCTACTGAATCCGCGCCCGCTGAACAACCTGCTGCTGAAGCCGGTCCTGCGGAAGCCGCGCCCGCTGACTCTGCACCTGTTGAAACTGCACCTGCTGAAGCCACGCCTGCTGAAGCTGCTGTGACCGCTGCACCTGAGGCATCCACTTGAAAATGTCCTGATCGTGGATAGTTAAGCCTGAATATAGCAAGATAAGAAAGGGGTAAGGAGTGAGAAGTGAGGAGCGAGGAGGAGGCGAGCGAACAAACCAAGACCGCTAGTTGTGAATGCAGTAATATCTACTGTACATAGCCATTTATCCTTCTTATTCTTTTTGTTTTGTTTTTTTAATTTTCTGTTGTTGCTCTTTGTTTTCACCTCTGTTCTGTTTTTTTTTTACAGTTTGAGTTTTGTTCTACTCTGTAGTTCTAGTCAGTCAGTCAGTCAGTTAGTTGTCTTTGCGTCCGTTAATAGATAGACAGATCTTTCTCTTTCTACCTGCATTTCTTTCTTCTTGTACTCTGTATCTGTATCAGCAGAGAAACCTAATAAAGTATATGCCTATGTGCATGTGTATCGTCATCACTATATTATAGAAACCTCGTTGATACGTGGAAGATTTATTTGCCCACGTCCTAAGGCGTCATCACGGGAAACAGCTTCTTCTTCTTCTTCTTCTGGGACATTATTCAAAAAGATGTCCTTTGCTCCGTATATGGAAATCCATAAAATTAGCCATATTTTGGATATAAGAAGCCCGTCTGGCCATAGGACAGCTTCCTAAGTTTTATTTTATCTTCCTTAGTCATTTACCACTGATCAGAGAAAGAAAAATTGGCTGATACCCTGCTTTCTTTCGCTCTATGAAAACTTCAGCCTATGTATATCATTGACAAAACCTAGGTTTAACTTCTGTTTTGTATACTGTTACATGGCTGTAAAAGGCAAGATAATGTTATCTTTACCACCATTAATTATATATTATGCTATATTAGCAATATCAAGGGATATGTCTCAATGAGGGCGTGAGGGAGACAAATATTACTGTATGTACTTACTAAGGGGGATGTAATAATAGCAAGAACTAGTTATGTACTCCGTATAGCACGGAAGAATATAGGTAGGTAGGTAGGAAGTCCCTGCCTGGAAAGTCATGTAGATAATAAGTACTATGTATGCATATACATACTGTAACGGGGGATTATGCAATGTGCTGATGAAGGATATAGAACATCATCAATTCATCATAGCCGTAGATAGCTACAAATAACAAGCAACTATCTCCCTGCCTATGATAGTCCTCCCTAAAGAGGGGGGGGGGGGGGGGGGGGGGTTACTTGTGCCTTGTTCTTGTTTATTGTATGAATTATTCTATAACTCTCTCCATTTGTGAAGTTCTCTGTGCCTCTTTGGGTTCTATACTGTACTGGAGACCTGTTCACTGAGGGCCTAGGAGAGTGGCCTCAGTGATACTGCTTCTTTAATGGATTGGCCTTGCAATTGGAGCACCTCCTGGGTGAAGACAGCTCTGTTTTTTCTATGACCCTTGACCTGCTCCCTTGATAGAAAGGAGCATTCGGTTTCGTGCTGTTTTAATACCTAATACGAAAAAAAAGGACTATAGTGAAGAGAATGCTGTATTGTAAGGAATATGATATGAGTAGGTACCTAGGCAGCCTGCCTGGAAAGTAGATATTTGACTAACCTTCACAGCTAGCTAATCCTTCCGAAAGACCTTCACTCCCAATTTTAAATGCACTTCTTTCTCAATTAATACCAAAAGTTGGTTTTTGATATAAATAAAAAAAATATAAATGCAAACTGACTTGATTCCTCTCTCTCTCTTCCCCTTCAGCCATGGATTCCTAATTTACTAATTTACTGCAGCACACGCAAACACACATACCTTCTCTGTCGCCGTTCCGACCTCCAGGCTCCAGCTAATTACCTAGTTAATTTACCTATTTACCTGTGAGAATCTTGGTAATACTTAATAATAATAATAATAATAAGAGACTCTGTCATGTCGAGATATTGACATTGATTGGAATTGGCGAATCATCTAAGCGCTCACAACAACTGAGTTCCAGAGAGAGGAAGAGAGGAAGAAAGAAAGAAGTTACAAGTCAACTCATCCTTATATATTTATATATATATATATCTTGGGACTGGAGGCAGAAGAAGAAGAACATGACAACACCACGTCCACGGCAGAGAACTCGAACTAATAACTATTAACTCGCCAAATTTGAAGAAATCATTCCTACTATTTATAGGTATAGGTACGCGGTCCTAGGGGCAAAAAGAAAAAAAGTCCCTGGCATACATATGTACCTAGATCATCTGACCAAGTATGTAGTACTCCATACTCCTGTACTCCATACATAGTGTGGTAGATCACTGATAACGATATTAATATTAGCTATCACCAAAGTTACCAAAATTACGAAAAAGATGCGGTGACTACGGAGTACACCATACACCAAGGTACTCGCGTAGGTACTCCGTAGGTAGGTACCTCCACCACAGATCCACCACAGGTCCATAGGTTCCACTGTGTTTCAGATGTTAGTTAGCTACAGTAATTAGCTACAGAGTCGAAGTACAGACCCATACTCTGTACTGACTATAATGACCCGTAGTGACTATAATGGCTTATGTAGGTAATGTACAGAGTACTCTGTACTCTGTAATAATGTACTACGTATGTATGTACTCTGTACCTAATGTATGCACAGAGTACATGTACTCCATACCGAGGTATGTAAGTAATGTAAGGTAGGTACTCCATTGATATTTTAGGTAATTAACTAAGTCGGTGGACTAGGCTAGCTTATGCGCCCCCTCTTCCCCGCCACCTATTTTATTTTCTTTCTTTGTCTCTCGCTCTGTCTCTTTTTCTTCTCTCTTTGGAAAACAACAAACAAACACACAAAAAACCCCTTTTGAGATAGTATAGAGTACTGTACATTTCAGTTCACCTGCAGTTAACGTAATATTAATCAATCCTGCTCCGTATGTGATGCATCTCATCTCGTCCACTAATTGAAATAAATGTCTTGCTTCCTGAAATCGGAAACAAAAACAACGACAAAAATAATAATAATAATAAAAATAAAAATAAAAATGTGGTGGTGAAGTTTCCCTGCCTCGTCTCCCCGCGGCCTTATCGCCTCATCGCCTCATTTTCGTTTCGGCCGTGTGGTTATCTGGTCCGGTCTGGTTCGGTTATCTGGTCTTTGTTCGATCGATCGATCGATCGATGTTCCTTCCTGTTTCTGTTCTTGGCGAGCAGCACCTATCTACCTACCTAGGTACCCAGCTCAGTGAATTTACTATAAAGAGAAAGAAAGAACCTACTATATATATATATGGAAGGCTTCTATTTTAGAATTCCAACATCTGTTCTATCATCCCTGGTTATGCTTCTATAGGGAAATTACTTGATATCAAGTTGATGCGTTCATTGTCATTATTCTACTCTACTCTTGATAGAAATCAGTTAAAAGTTACGAAGGAAAAGTTACGAAGAGAAAAGGAACGACTGTCTGTCAGGCCATCAATTGATCTTCTTTCATTTATCAAATCTCGGCCAGCAAGCACTGATTCTGAGGTAACTATCTACTCTTCAAAAAAGCTAGTGGTAGCAACGTTCAGGAAGAAAAGAAAAGAAAAAAAAATCAGAACAATGGACAAAGGAAATGTAAGGATGGTCACTGGACAGCGGAGCTAGTTCCGCCAGGTAAAGTAAGAATGAGAAGGAAAAGAAAAAAGATGAAATGAACACAGGTCAACTCAACAAACTCTGTCGTAACTCGTCATAAATCAAACTCATCATAATCGTATCATAACAGATGTCGACAGTCGCCGTCCCACACTGTAAGTTCAAGTTGCCGGTTGCTAATTGCCAGCAGTTGTAAATCAATTCAAATCAAAGTCAAAGTAAATAAATAAAAAACAACAATGAAATAAAAAAAATCACAAATGAAAAAGTGGACCGTCCGGGTCTGTCTGTAAGTTGGTGACTCCGTTCTGTTGTTCCGTTGCTCCTGTTCGTGGCAGTAGATCAAGTTTCCCGGCCCCATTTCATGTCATGTCATGTCATGTCATGCAACCTGTACATGCGAAGAAGAAACGAAACAAAACGAAAACAAAACAAAAACCGAATGGACCCCCCAGACCATTGCATGCTGTCTTCCGTGTTCATCTGCTTACACATAAACATGTCATCCAAAATATGCCAACAAACTCCAGTAACCAAAAAAAAATCCCACAGAATCGCTAAATTGCATCATAAACACATCAAGATAAACACATCTCATCATGCAAGAGTCATATAACATAATCATCCAACGTGAACAAAGGAAATGGGCAAGGCGTAGAGCCATCAGCGATTGAAAAGCGCGCTGTCCGCTTATAACTGTCGTTAGGGAGTGAGAAGAAAGATTCGTGACAACAAAAGAGGGCAAATACATGAACGTGAAAATTCAGCTTGGCTAGGCCAGCTAGCCTAACTTGAAAGGAAAAGGTCCCCAGCGGAGAGAAAGGATCGAGAAGGATCGAGAAGGGAGGAGATATGATCGCAAGCAGCACACTCTAGCAAGAGCTGACAACAGTAACAACTGGACAACCGGACAACCGGGTTACTTCTCTTCGATCGGCGCAGCACCGCATTCCCGAACCATGCGTCGGAAGTCGCGCACCACCTTCTCGGGAATTCGATCCCACAGCAACGACCTCGTGTAGACGTCCGATGTCGCCTTCGCCTCCAGACTCTTGTGGCCGCCGTTGTTGTTACGCATGGCGGCAAGGGCCTGTTGGAGGTTGGAAGGCTGCTGGGGCTTGAAATCAACACCGTCCTCCTCGAAGGTTGTCAGCGCATTGTACTGATCCGCGTTCAGAGCAAACACCTGTTCGTTCTCCTGCTCCTTCGTAGGCATGGCGAGCGTGTTGTGAAGTTCATCCAGACTGGAAGTGGTCGTTGTGGCAGGAGCAGTAGAGGTCATCTGGGCCATCTCGGCACCAGAGATGGTGGTCGGGAGAGGAACAGCATTGGAGGAAGCAGAGACTGCAGCCTGGTTGGCAGAGGGCGCCACTTCGGGGGCCGCCGAAGCCAGCACAGCCTTCAGCACATTCGCCGACTCAGCGCGGTACTCTTCCGAAAGTTTTGGAATGGCCGCGGCTGAGAGCGATGCGCTATTCGAGGCGATGAAGGCGCCAAAGAGAAGACACATGTAGAACGCATTCCAACTGAATGGATAGTCGCTCTTGGCCACGGCTTTCTCGGAAGCCTTCTCGCTCTTAGCGGGAACAAGCGTGTTGTTGTTGCTGTTGTTGCTGTTGCTGTTGCTGTCAGGCGCGGACGTCTGCAGCGGCTCCGTCTCGAGAGAGAGGCCATTGACCATCGAGAAGTCCTCCCACGGACTGCTATCCATGGTAAGGTTCTCGAAATCGGAGAAGTCGTTCGAGAAAGTGGAAGCGTTGGACGCTTTCAGCTGGTTCTCTAACTTCTCCATGGTCTCGCGGAGGATGTTGTTCTTCTTCCGAAGTTCCGCCGTCTCCAAGGTGTGGTTGCGGATGAGTTCATCCTTCTCCATCTGGAGGCTTTCGATGTATTGATTGATCTGTTGTTGGGTAGCCAACCACTCGCTCTTCTCTCGAAGGAGTTCGGCTTCCCGAAGCTTCATGTTATGCAGGGCCTCTTCCAGCTCGCTGATAACATGGGTGAAGTGCTTCTTCTCCTCTTCCAGCTTCTCGGTATGGAGCTTCTTTCGTTGACGCGAGTCAAGTCTGGAGTGTTACAGGTTAGAAGAAAAATCGCTGCGCTTGGGAATAAGAAGACACTTACGCTGCCTGTCGATTCCGAAGTAAACGCTTCTGCTGCTTGAGCTCCTTGATCTCCTCCTCATTGGTCGATTGCGCAATCAACTGATCGATGTTGCTGAGGGTGCGCTCCGCGGGAATCTCGAACCTTGCGTTCTTCTTCCGAATCCCATCGCGCCGGACTTGGAGAGGCGAATCGTTCCGATATGTCGGACTCCGTGTCGTCGGCCGTTGTCGACCATCCTGAACCTCGGAAGTCGCCGTCATCCATCCTTGGCTGGACTGGGGAGACATGGCGACGCCTCCCTGTGCGCCAAAGATATGCCCGGGGCGATAGGTCATCTGAGAGAAGTTGATGGAGGTAATGGGGCCCACGGCACCGCCGGAGAAGGCGCCGGCGGAGTTGCCGTCGAAATCGTGCGAGAACTGATCATACACCTGGGCGGGCGTACATGATCCGGAGTCTCGGGACATGGGCCATGAGGTCTGGTGCGCATAGCTGGCGCTGGTCTGTGTGCTCATAAAGGCGTTGCTCCCTGCGTCGTACATGGAAGTGGCCACTTGAGAGTTCTGTCGGGATTGCGGATGTGAGGCGTGTTGTTGCTGTGGCTGTTGCGGCGTCTGGAAGTCGGGCCAGACAGGTTGGTCTCGGTAAGGGAGGCCGTCTGCGTTGTGGTCGTACGATGATCGTCGAGGGTCAGTCATGGAGGAGACATCGGGAGTGGAGTCAAGGATCTTATCATCCAACACGCTCATCTCATCCTCTTCCGAGAAGGTGGCTTTGGATTCTAATGCTGAAGGCGACTGTTGGTAGAAATCAAACGGCTGCTGCGAAAATCGGGCCATTGTGGAAAGTGGTGTGTATGTCTTGGTGACGAAGAAAGAGTGGGATGAGAAGCGAAGCCGTGATAGACGATAAAGAGGCGGTGTGTGGTTGGTGCGGGGTGGGAGGCACGCACACAAGGAGGAGGGAAGAGGGGAGATGAAAGAATGAGAAGGATGATGAGGGGGTGCAACCAGGGAGATCACACAAAAATCAAAGAGGTCTTCTCAATATAGACCTCTCTGAAGACAGAGCGCGATGAGCTGTGTTCGCTTGGATGCTGCATCTGATATCCAGGGGAGCCATGTCTCTAATATCTACTGTAGTCATTTATGTATATTGTTCCTGTCGTCTACACGAGCACCGATCCGGCCCGAGGAGACATCCATGGGTCGCAGACGGGAGGGCTAGTGCGAGCCGGCAGCGTGAGCAGTGGGCTCAGAACGCTGAACCACCCGTCCTCCACCGAGGCCATCGTAGAGGCGCGAGTCTGCTGCGGGAACCAAAGCGAGGCGATGTTTTCTCGTGTATTCCGAGTTTGGCGTTTGATCGATCATTGGATGCTTCGCGGTCGTTTTGGGCAGACGTGCATCTGGAAAGGCGTGGTAATATTACGGCTGGTATTAGGCGTATTTTTGGTGCTGAGATCCGTCCCATTACGTCCCAGAAATCAAAACAAGCGCTCAGCCAATGCTTCACTCAGCCATGATGCCTGGGTGTGTCTGCTTGGGGCTTCCTCACTGGCATGCTCGTCAGGCTAGCCGTGTCGTCGCATCCAGCTGAGGATGGCACACGCGCCGTTGAGCGACTGGATTGGACAGGATCAGCATGTTGAGGTCGGCAGCACGGTCTCACTTGGCCTATCGATCATTCCATCCCTCTCGACGGGCCTCGCGAGGGCTGCTGACACGGTCTTACCTTTGTTCCTTTGGCCTAATTAATTAATTAATCGTACCATTCGAGTTCAGTCAGTAGGAATTAAATTAGTCTTGGATATGCTTGCTCTGCTGATCTCTGTGCGCCGCTGTCCACCCCGCCATAGGTTTCTCTAATCAGTATCTCGCAGTCTGTACAGACAAGGAAGCGAGGTTGGACAGTGTGAGGATCAGCAAGTCTGTAATACCATCTTTGGACGCTCTGATTGCCTGAAGAAAAAGGTAGCCCAATCCTGACCTTTTTCCGGGGTGATGCGTCGTACTTGTCTATACGGAGTATACATAACCTGGTGTGTGGTGTGTTGCTGGATATCCTGATACGGTGCTCTGAATGGTATGGTAAGACGCCGACGAATGGCTGTATTGATCAGATGGACGGAGAAGTCACCCACCCCATGATGTCCAGCAGACGAGTGTGTGACCTCAGCCACCCCAGAAAAGCAGACAGTTTGATGCCCACAATGGCTTGACCGTGATTAGAAGGAGCTCGGACTGCATCACTTGGTCCTTGCGCCTGCCCCTCCCCCATCTTTCAGTGTCTGCTGATAGAAGAGACATCCATCGCCTTCGGGAATCACTGGTCATTTCTCGAGGGATCGTTAGGGAAAAGCCTACTCGAGTTTCTCGCGGGTTGGAAATCGGTTTCCGCGATCGCCACTCAGGCGGTGTTGCTGTTTCTCTGCCTGTGTACTCGGTCGTGAGGCCAGTGTCAGGAAGAGGGACAAACAGTAAGAATGAACAGGATACTTGCGCACCAGCCATCTTGGAGGGGTCCTTCGTACGGGACGTAACACCAATACGATACGGCGCTTGCGTATTGTCTGGTAAGACTGGAGATAGCCGAATGAGCGATCGAGATGCTCTAAGGGCCGGCCTGCGGGGAAGATCCACTGGCCGCGAGCGCGAATCGATCCAGATCCTGGGCTGCTGCTTTTCCTGGAAGCGTTAGAGCTCGGTCCACCTGTTCCCCAAGCGTCTGCCCGTATGTACAGAGTATTTACTGTACATGTGACTGCCAGGCACGTTATCTTCTCCACTGGTGTCGACCACTGACAGGAATATGTCTTCGCCTTCCACTGTCAGCACAATCTGCAAGCTCATGCAACCAGCAGGCGGCTGCACACGCACCGCGGACCGCAGAAGCTTAGACTTTTCTCTCTGGTAGCGAATAAGAGGACCTCAGACGGAACCTCAGCAGTGGTTCGTCCTGCTGATGGCCTCGGGGAAAAGTCGACCAGTCCCGAACTGTCGTCGTTGGGTGCTTGCGCAGCTCTAGAGACATGATCTCATATTTCCCCCTCGAGGAATCAGCCAGTGTCGAGCTGGGTAGGCCATTTTCCTCCTCTTCGTAAGGCATCCGTACTTTCTTCAAGGCATCACCTCAGGCCTCCATCAGAGCAGCCTGAATGAATGCATCTGTAGCAGTAACAGCCCTTCTTTTTGCCAATCACTCGAATAGCAGATCTAGCGAGACCGTTTCCCCGGGGAATACATCCCTCCCTCCACAGTATCCATCAGTTGTCATGCTTATTTCCTGGTCCGATCACGACCGATAACCGGATCGGTCATGGGCCATGCCCATCGTGGACCTTTCTTTGCCCAACGGAGAAATCGTCAAGCCTGATCAGGTTGGGCAAGGCCCAATTGTTCGATCATTGATATCCAAGTCTCACCAATGTGTGCACGGTGGAGTCGTTGTTTAGTGCAGCCGACTAGCTCCGTTCTCCGTATGGGCACGGAACGGAAGCGAGTGCTTCCGTCGATTTCAATTTGGACCGTTTCAGAGGTGGAGGTATGGATTTTTAGGACAAGCGTAGAAGCAGTTCCTGATAAAAAAAAGCAAATGAAATGATGCCAGTCTTTCGGTGTACTAATTAGATGGAGAAATAATATCACAGGCATTCGCAGGAACGGCAGATCGAGATCACGGAGCTAACCAAGATTGCACTGGTCGAGAGACGCAGTGACGCCTGAGCCATTTCATTGGGGATTCCGGGATAAAGCCGTCAATCACATCAGTAAGAGGAAGAATAGGAATGACAGATTGTTTTAGAGGCTCTTCAGTGTTCACATGAAAGGTCTGCAGTGAGGCGGTTAGGTAGATGCAGTCTGGAAGCTAGAGGGAAGGAGAGAGAGAGCTGCATTGCAGTAACTATTTTTTTGCCTCTGTATGAGGAAGGAAGGTCCTGTGACTCAGTCCCTGGCAGGACTCGCCCAGCCTGCCAGGGGCAACTGACCTCGTTGGTCAATTCCATGTTGCCCTGAAGAAATGCATCTTCACTTTCCTGTAGACCTCAAGTTTGAAGTTCGAGTCAGATATTGTTTTCTTTGAAGTTGAGCTACCTTGATCCGGACTTGTCTGATAATCTACATGCCTAGGGGAAGGATCTATACGGATCGATTGTATTCCCGTAAAGTACTTTACACAGCTTTACAATAATAACAGTAGCACTGTTTTGAAGCCCGATACCATTTGCAAGCACAATAACAATAATGAATGGTGACATTGGAGGATTCTCTCTATCTCGCGTGTCTTCCGTCTATGAATTTTCTACGACGTCAGAGAGAAAGAGGGAGAGCATATTATTCGTCAAGATTAGTTCTCCTGCATCGCTGCATGCACGGAGTGCAGAATGTATTTGGAAGACATTGTAGACTCTTCTTCAGCATTCATCTTCCATGCCAAAGACGGAAACCCTTCCAAATCCTCACAGGAGGAAGCATGCTGCAGCCCCCGAACAATGAGGCTGCACCACGATAATGCTTCTATGCAATAACGACATCATCAATTTCCCAGCAAACCATGAAATTGGTAACCTTGCATCGCATTTCTGTTGGAGACAACCTGTCGACGCCGTTAGTATAGTAGTCTGTCCTTAGAGGCTATGTTGGCCAATCAGAGGCGCCATTGTCTATGACTCACAGTGTTAGGACCCTTCGTCCCTCCAGTTTCTATGGAGAGAACGCGCACGAAATTCGTCCCTTCACACGGTCCGTGTTCGAGTTCATTAGTATGGATCCCGTTTCATGATGATTCCTGCCACGTTGTTCCAGTAGTGAATAAAAAATAGGATAATATTTCGCGTCAGAAACACTGGCCAACGTTTACTAACTAAACTAATTCTGTATGTACGGAGAATCCGCAGACCATTCTTTTTTCTTGCCTAAGAAGAAGCAAGTAAGGAAGAAAGACTAGAATAAGTTCGAACGAATCGGATCTTGCATCCATTTCTTCCAGGGAACTGGTGAAACACGTATAACAAGATGCTCTCTGCTCATGGTGAAGTAATCCTAGCGAAGTGAACGAAAGCAACTGCACTGTGTCTGCTAGGCTGCCTGACTGAAGGACAGACAACAGAAATTCAACTAACTACCTACCTCCCTACCTACTAACGCTTGCTACGTAACACGTACATACATACTGTGATGATGTTGTTGATGTTGATCGTTATTACAATAACGATTATTATTTTATTTTTGTAAATTCGCAGTGTTCTCTCATCCAGGGGTGCCATTCCCTTATCATGGTATGCATTTCTAGCATAGCATCATCTGTTTTCTATCTCATTCATATGCAGGATGAACCGCAACAACAGCAAAAAAAAAGACATTGGCAGTCAACAGAACAGAGGACATTGTTGGGGTCATATCATCGGTGACGTCGTCATGAATATCGATTCCTAAGCCTGCCGCTCTCCCTCTTAGCAGAGGCTGTGCTGCATAGCACTAATTTGCTCCCCACAGGGTCGACAGTAGTGCATTTAGTTTGATTTGATCGGAGAATTTCTGGACGCCAGCGGATTAGTTGACTCGACTCATGGCTTCTCTTCCTCTTTGAGTATGGAGCAGGATTCTATCGTATGAATATGGTATGGTGCCTTGAACATGTACTCCGTTCCTTAGAACGCTCGAGAGAATGCTCTACCCTGTATGGAAGTCAATGCAAAGACAAAAGACTCTATCTTCCTTTTGCTACAAACAATTCCTCACTTCTGAGATCTTGCACTCCGATTCTGTAGACAGAATATGCAACTCAGCCACATATTTGATAATTTTCACTCAATTGTGCCATTTTACTGTCCACATCAGTGGGGCCTCTCTGGTCTGTCTGTCGTCAGTTGATCGACGGAGGATCATGAAGCCAGTACCACGCCGGAGGTACCTGCCTACATGTACCTCCGCATTATGAAGTCCCCGCTGATTATTTCTCCATGAGAATCAACTAACTATCTACCTAGGTAACTAACTAATTAATTAATTAACTAAGTCTGGCCTAATTAGTTGCTAAACTACTGCATACTGCATGGAGAAAGCGGCGTATGTGTCTTTGTTTTATGCAAAGAAAAGACAAGACTCAAAAACATGGTGGTCCCTCCCTTATCAGGTGTTGTTTTGTTTTTTCGGCCGATTCTTATTACTTGCATTTAATTCTATACTGCATTAGCGTTAGGTTTTGTTTTTCGTGCCCAACCGAACTGAACTGGACGCGAATGCAGGGCTTAACCTTAACGTGGTTCCTGTTTTTGGACTGAGGTCGACCCACTCCCCTCAGAGGTTGGAGTAATGTATGAGTCATACTATTCAGTTGAAATTTCCTGGGGACGAAGAATGGGGATGGAAGCATGGAAGGGAGGGAAGAAGAAAAAAATCTGATGATGAGCATGCTTTAGATATTAATCCAGGTAGAGAGGCTGAAAAGAAATCCCAAAGAAAAGAAAGACCTGATCTATATGATAGATATAGCGATCTATCTATTTACTTCTCTACTCTATTGTAAACAAATAATACCATTTTTGATGCCAATTACCTAAACATCGCTAAACTTATGTGACACCAAAACTCCTGAAATCCGCCTTATTAGCAAGAGATATATACAAATTGGCAAAGGGATTGCATGCTGGTACGATGTTATATATATTAGCAATTGGATATTTATTCTTCAGTGAGTGAGACACGAAAATTATGGCGAGGAATGTAGGGTAAGTAGGGAGCCCACCTACATGGGAGAGGTCTTCTTCTACTGACTGATACGCTAGTAATAGTGCAGCCCTGATTAATAGCATTACTCGGGAAAGAGATCAGAAAACGAAAATCCATTCATTGTGCTATCGACAAACCAGGATGAATGAAAGCTCGCCACTCTTGCTATCTTCAGGGTATCTCTCACCAGCCACTTGCTAACGCCAAAAACAAAAACTCCATAAAGGCAAACCATGCAATTAAGAGACGCGTCGAAAGAGAAAAGAAAAAGTCCAGTCCAGCCGCAGGTCAACATGATATACAGGGGCATTTGACTGAACAGCTGGGCTAGATGGGGGCGTCGCGATTAGATCTACAGCTTTCCTGGTCACTGCACGATTAGTAGCTCGAAAAGGGCAAGACGTCTCGTCTCGTCTAGAAATGGACAAAATCTTGCTGCCCCGAGAGCTCGCTATCCTCAGCACCGCCCTCGATGACTTCCACAGGGTCATCGTCAAGCTCATCGGAGTCGACGTCGTCCGAATCGATCTCGTCGTACTCCTCTTCGTCGCTAGAGATGTCTTCTTCCTCTCCATCAGGAGTGGGGGATTCTGCTCGGTTAGCAGCATTCTTGCGAATCTGCCCTGCCCTGTCAACATGGGGTAAAGTGCATTTCCTCTTGTTGCAGGTTCCTGTGTTGGCATAATCTGGACACTCGTAGACGTGTCGCTCCTGGCATTCTGCCCCTTTCTCACAGTATCCCAGGACTGCAAATGCCCGGCAGACAGGCGCTCCTGGGGTTACACGGACGTGAGAATAGCGGCAGTCCGGGTTCGAACAACGTCCTCGAAGAAAGTGTACGCAAACTGGGGATCTATGGGGCGACGGTTCATGTGAGAGATCACAGCTTTCTCCAGCACGGCATTTACCAGTCTGAAGAAACTCCTTGCAGATGGCAACTTTGTCGGGATTGTGGATGTAGGGGCAAGCTGGTCCTTTGTAACAAGTTCCTGAACAGTTTCAGCTTGCGTCAGCATCCAACCGTAACTCGTGTGTTTTGAATAATCGTCAAAACGTGGTCAGACGAATGATTGATATTCGGGGCCGGGAAATTGGAGTGGGAGAAGAGAGAGTCGGGTACCCGTTCGAGAGAATCTCTTGCAAAGCTCGTCTCTTTTCTTGACTTTGCCCGGTTTCCTGTACACGCGCTAAGTAGGAATTCCTAATCTTATTTCGACACATTCATCATCTACCTTTTGGACACAACTGCACCCAGGCGGTGGAGATTGCCCGTCTTACTTCGAACAAATGTGACGCCGCCGACGGTCACTCTCTTCGGGGTGGCATTTGCGGTCGTTGGATCATCTAACATGGGTGAGCCAGCTCTCAAATGTACTTTCTGGGGGGTGAGTCTCGCACTGGATATCCTGATCAATTTGCTTCCTCCTCGTGCAACCTGGAAGGGAATATCATTCACCAAAATCTGGTAAGGTGTTTGCCGTTGGGCGGTCACAGCAGCTTGGGCTGGAAGTTGCCGTCCATTTCCATGTACGTATCTCATGACCTTAGCTTCCTCAGCCTTAGCTCGTCTCTCGGCCTTGAGCCTCTGGGTCTCCGCGATTGCTTTGGCTCTCGCCTGCGCTTCCTTATTGTAGATGGCAGAGTTGATCAGCTGTATATGGCGATCACGTTTCGCAACCCACCCACTTGAGGCTCCCGGCTTGACCTCACTGTCATGGTCACCGGAGTTACCAGGCACGTTGCCCTTGTCCGCTGCAGGAGCCGGGGAATTGTTAAGGACGAGAGTTCGATTGCGATGAGTTATGGGACGTCGCTGAGGCCCTCTGACACGATACGGTGCCCAGCCACCACGCGGGGGTCGTGAGCTATAATGCGGGTTATTCGGTCGCTGATTCTGCGCAGCTCGGTTTTTGTGCTTGTTGATCTGACCTGTGCAAAGCTAAGCATGATGGAAACATGAATTCGAGATCGCAAGCTGGACTTACCAGCCAGCTGGCTGATCTTTGCAAGAAGATCTTGATCTTCTGTCATCTTGGCCTAGGCCAGACAGTGGAAGCAGTCTCAGCTGAAAATCAGAGTGTACGTACGGAGTAAGGTGACGAGGTTGTGGCTATGATGTCTGTTGAGAAACGGTGGAATCTGGAAAACGCAGGCGCTTAGGTGGGTAGCATTCTCCACCAATCCTAGTCACGTGAGAGGCGCCCGTGGGCCATTGGTGTATAAGAGGCACAATACATCATACCTTACTGAGGTATATGATTTCAAATAGAAATAAAATAAAATAAAAAAGCGCACGTTCTTAGCTTTCATAGAGTGCTACGGATACTTTGAAAACCCAACTCATGCTTTTGGCGGGCAGAGTTCTACTGTCCCTGGAAGCAAGGTTCTACTAATAATGATACGGTGTTTTCGCCCATTACAGAGGCATCTAACTCGACATAGGCTTCCCGCTCAGAATAATGGAGTCAGCTTGGCAGGCAGACCGGCATATGGTTGCTTGGTCCTCATCGAAAAAGAGCAGACAACTAGTGCGGCTGACATTTTACTCCGCGGAAGCCACTGAAATCCTGATTATTTGTAATCGAAAGTACCCAGTTCCACATTGATATTAGTCCTGTCTATTCTGATATATCATACAAAACCTTCTGTAAACTTTAAATCGAAGAAACCATCCAGATCACAGTCTTCTCAGCCAATACCAAAACGCCTTAGAATGCAAGAAAAGTTCAAATCAAGTCGTCACATCACACTCTCAAACTGAACATCTTCATTATCCGATCCAGCCCCCGAGCCCATGGGGTCGTCTTCTGATGGTTCATCATTGTAACCTGTGTCCGGTGGAAGTTCCTCCTTGGCCTCTCTGTACAACGCATTTGCATAGCTACTCTCCCTGGCCTCGGGCTTGAGCTCCCACGTCATGGCGAAGTCACCCGATTTCACCAGATGGGCGACCATTTCTAGTGTCTGCTTCAGGTATGATTCGGGCTGCTGAAGTCTCGCTTTCAAGGCTTTAAACGGCCAATACTTGTATTCCCGGAAGCATTCGTAGATGAGATCCAAGAGTTCGTTTTGCGGCATACGGGTAGTCTTGTTCTCCTGTGTACGAGGCTTTGGTGGCTTGGTCGCTTGCTGTATGGACATTAGTCAAGGGGCAAGCAAAGAAAGATACGGGGAGTTCCGCGATAATACTGACCACAAACGCGCCCTTGTCGCCCGGCACCACATTCTTGGGCTGGAGCATCTTGGTGGAAATCTTGGGAACGAACTTGGTTTCACGCCTTGGCTTGAGAGCCCCTAGAGCCCGAGCTTCGGCTATCCGTTGGAATTCTTCGTTTTCGACGGGAATGCAGTTGAACTCATCCCTAACCTTTCCCACAATAGCGGTTTGCTCTGCGAGAGTGGCAAAAGTCAGTCCATCGCCTTATATCCAGGTTCTAACTGACAGAGAACATACTGGGTATTGTCTTCCGCACGTAGGGCTCCCACTTCTTTTTGTGAGTTTTCTTTCTCGCCTCCCGCTTCATAGACTCGTAAAGCAAGGAGCGCGCCTCGCCAAAGACCACGTCGGCCCGATTCTTGTAACCGGGGAGATCCTTTTCTGTAAAAATATAACTATTTTGTACGGCATAAGACGTGTTATCGGGATTCACATTCTGGCGCTTGAGGATGTAGTCTTTGGGAATGTCTTTGTTTCCGGGGTGTTCATTGAGTCGCAAACTGACCTACAGTAACGAGTTAGACTTCACAATCACCGCAAGGAGACCGTTGAAGCGTTGAAACATACTCTCTTGATGTCCGTGGGATCGCCCTCCACTCTGATTGTGCCGATCTGTATCTCCTCGTCGTCATCTAACTTCGACCAGTGCTCCCACAGCGCCTTCGGAATGCGCGTCAACCAGACGTTTTGCCCGGCCTGTGAAAAGTCTAGATCCCCTGCATCCTCGTAGATGTCTTCATCTGATAACGTGCCAGCAGGTGTTTCTCTGCTGTCAGGGTCGGGTTTAATATAGGGCGTGGAGCCTGGCTCCTGCTTGACTGGGGCAGCCATGCTGCTGGCGACTTTGCCGGGATCCGCTGTGAATGAGAATAACTCGGTCTGGAAAGTGTCTCTGACGTCGCGATTGCCTGACGAGAAATACTCCGCAGCCAGGCGTGGAGGTGATGCCGTTTTGAGCTGCAAGTGACAGAAGTGACGCTTGAGGCGACCTTGTTGCTTCATGAACTAACCGCGTGGGGCGGCAATTACACTGGCCAAGGCTCGGCCCCGAAGGCGGTGAGAGCCGGACAGAGGCATTGCAGAGCTGCATAGACAGATGCGTTCAAGGCCATCAAAGAAATGACATCCGTAATTCTCATAACTCTTTACCCACAGTAGATCAGAGTAATAGGGATCTATATAGGGAGTATTACACCTGGGCTTGAAGCAAAATACCTGGTGCTATCTCCAGGGACTTTTGACACCCAAGCCTACCTGCATATAGGTTTATATTTTATTATTCTATGGATTTACTAATTTATTGATTCTACTTTTTTTCTTTAAAAATCTACTTCCCAGGCGGGCTTCACACTTATATTCTTTGTTGTGGTTTACAATCTAATACAGACAGGCTGGAGCTCCCCTCTTATCGATAAGCGGAGCTAGCTTCTTTAAACCAACCCTCCACTCCCGCACTCCGCCATCCTCTCAACACCCCACGCCCGGTCTCATTCTACAATCATCTGTCTTTTTCCTTCTGACCATGGCGTCCCAGAAAGTCACAGATGCTCTAGCATCCATCGAATCATCTTCCAGTCAACAGAACAAGCCACAGCTCTATAATGAGCTCCTTTCGAAGATCGTCTCGAGCTCTTCTGGACATGAGCTTGCCCAAGACCTGATCTACTACCTTGACTCGATTCTCAGTGAAAACGTCAGCATCGTTGTTGCTCGCCCTCTCCTCGACTCCTTCATCAACGTCCTGCGCGACCTGCCTCCCGAGATCAAAATCAAAGTCGGTCAGCACGCGGTCACGTTACTTCAGTCCCGTTCAGCATCCGTCGAAGAGCAAGACTCCAATATTCGAGAAATCCTTGCAGACGCCTATGAGTCGCAAGAGGAGTACATCGCCGCGGCACGGACGTTACAGGGCATTCATCTCGACAGCTCACAGCGCCTCATTTCAGATGAAGCCAAGATACGGATGTGGATTCGGATAGTGAGACTCTATCTGGAAGAGGATGATACGACCAATGCGGAAGCGTTTCTGAACCGGATCAAGAACCTGCCTAGCAAAATTGAAGACCCGGAGCTCAAGTTGCATTTCCAGCTCGCGCAGGCTCGCATCCTCGATGCCCGCCGCCGCTTTCTGGACGCGAGCCAGGAGTACTTCAATGTCAGTCTGGCTGTCGGGGTCGATGAGAACGACCGGTTACAGGCCCTCTCCGCCGCAATCATCTGCGCTGTGCTGGCACCTGCCGGACCGCAGCGATCACGTACCCTAGCGCGCCTATACAAGGACGATCGTGCGACATCGGTGGACGAGTTCGGAATTCTGGAGAAGATGTACCTAGATCGGCTTTTGACGCCTGAGGAAGTTGCCGCCTTCTCGAAGAAGCTGGCTCCCCACCAGCTCGCGAAGACGGCGGATGGATCGACTGTGCTGGACAAGGCCGTTATTGAACATAATCTCGTCGCTGCCAGTAAGCTGTACGAGAACATCAAGACGGACTCTCTGGGTGCCATTCTGGGGCTTCAGGACAGCGGCGACTTGACCGCGGGTGAGAAGGCAGAGGCCTATGCAGCGCACATGGTGGAGCAAGGCCGTCTGAAGGGTAGCATCGACCAGATTGAGGGTGTGATCTATTTTGATTCAGGGATCTCGGGAGTGGGGAGTACGGGGACGACAGGAAGGAACCTACGACTGTGGGATGCGGGCGTGCAGGGAGTGGCCGAAGATGTGGAGAGAGTGGCAGCGAGTGTAGCTGATGCGTTTCCCGTAAGTTGTCTTCGTCACAAAACTTCCTCTTTGATTAATCCACATGCTGACCAGCTCTACCCTACAGGAATTTGCTGCTTCGCAAATGGTTCATTGACAGGAGGACGATGTAAAGTTACCAAGCTCACCTCACGGACACTTCATGAATTCACTGCTTTGAAATGGTGCATTGATAAAGAGAAAGACTGGAGTCAAGGAGCTCCTTAATATTAGACTGGGCAAGGTGCTCTCACGAAGACTACATGAATGCTGTACTAATGAACCTCTTAAACCAAAATATTGATGAACGACTGATCCTATTAGTTTACGCCGTTCAGCGGCAACTACTTAGGTAGCTAATGCAATGAAACAACCTAATCGGAGGTGGTGATAATAACACTATACTCTGGTCGAACCCTTGAACAACTCGCTTCACTTGTCTAAACTTTAAGAGAAAGATACTGAACAAATGCCTATGCCAGAGACTTTCGGCTTAATCCTTTACTGTGGTGGTCCCTACCATAGTCTTTGCCGTAGGGTTCGCTATAATTCCTTGCTATAGTGCCCACGACCTAGGTGTAGTTCTCGCCATAGTTCTGCCTAGGCTTAGAGCTAGGCACCTATCTACCTGGGTACCTACCGTAGGAAAGATCTCTATTTTATAGAACTAGGCCTGGTTAGGGACGTCATGGGCAATTCCAAGGTTAGGTACCCATCTTATTCCCCAAATATTTACTGGCGTACAAGATATGAGGTAATTTAAAGGGGTAGGAGAGAAAGAAATTATTCTTCACTCTAAAATGCCAGACGTCCAGAAGTTATCCTCCTCCTCTTGCACGGAGAGTTCACCACACATACCAACTCTGGACTGAGCTGCATGTGGAAATTGTTATCTTGGTTTAATTTCTCTTGACAAACGATTTGGAGCGCAAGAAACCCAGCTGGAATTCAACGAGGTACGTCAGGTGACGACTATTTCTTCTACCCTGAATGGCCACCGTACTCTTCTAACTCACGCCAGGATGGGACTATTCGAGAGAATCGAAAAAGCTCTGGAAAAAAAGAAATCGATATGACCTGGCGAGCTCTCTTTGAAAAGCATTTTGTGGATGACAGTTCCAAGGAGGCCCAGATTGCCTGGACATGGAAGCGGTGGAAGGAAGAACGCAGGGGGTTCGCGATTCTCCAACGTGAAATTTACCTTCAGGAGGAGGTTGACGCGCGCCAGAAACTCACCAAAATCCAGCCTCTTACGGCCGATGAGGCTCGAGAGCTACAGGAATGGCAGAAGGAGCTCCAGACCTTTGATCAGAGGTACTGGCTTCACAAGAGAGCATATTATAAACTGGAAGTTGAAAAACCAACGGGCCCTTGGATTAGAAAATGGGATGCATCATGTAGAAGAGAGGCCATTCTCTCTGAGCGAAATCGACTGCGTTGCAAAGCAAGAGGAGGTTGCTGTGAACGGGACTGTGGCTGTTGCGAGCGGACTCTCAACACCAACCGAGCGAAGGAGAAATGGGGGCACTGCACCATGGAATGTGGCTGTTGCATTCGAAGCCGTGGCTTCTACAGGCCAGATCTGAAGAAGGATGGGAGTGGTTTCCAGCCAGAGTATCATTATTAAATATTTATAAAGAAACAGAAGCCTTGTCGCCCTTACTGGCTTGAAGGGGTAAAGAAGGTAGTAAAATCAGGTGATCATAAACCTGTGGCCAAGAGCCGAAAAGAACTTGCTTAAGTGTGAGATCAAGAATACAAGTTTTTCAAGTCCTGCACAAAATAATAACTTTTATCATCAGGCACATTTCTTGCCATATCCCTTGCCAGTATACTAGATATTCCTTACCATGGAACCCTTCGAGGACTGATGACGCGCCATTTTGATTGGTAGGTACGGAGTACGCAGTACAGTACGTCTTTTGAACGATCAGATTCCGAAAGATCAATTGCCGATGCAACGATTTCCCTGGTCAGTAGCCGACAGGATCTGGTAGCGACGACCACTACGAATCTTTTTGCTGATACTGTTTTTCAACTGAACCTGCATCGACATATTGAATGGCATTGAATTCTAGCTGTCCACTCGTCTTTTTGATTCGACCACGGAGGAGGTCAACTGCCTAGGTACATTATGTACGCCAGTGTTATCGGTGTATCTTGAGCCGAGGCTCATTGAGGATGCCAGCGTGTGGTTAGCCGGGTTGCCGGGGTGAGTGGGCGGCCAACCATTCATTTGCCGTGCAATTCTGCTTAATCATTAGCCCGATTCGGAAAAGCTGGGTGCGAAAGAGATCAGGAGAACTCGGATTTCACGTGCAATACTCCGGCAATTATACTACAGGGCAAAAGATTGGAAGAAGAGTAATTACTGTCATGAGTAGATATAGTAATCCTGGCGAACTGGCAGAGAGAGGCAGGGATCACGGGTCTTAGAAGTCATATGGGCGAGTAATGACGTCGATGGCATGGGATATTAACATGTGAAAAGGCTTTGGTAAAAAGAGGCATCTTATTTAGCTTACTCCAGAGAGAGCACTCGTTTGACATGTGATGGGGTTGCTTTTTAGCCATTCTTCGAAGGAAAACCATGAACAGCAGACAGTCAGAACGACTTGGCTCAGGTTATTAATTTGAAATAATAATAACAATAATACGTAGAAGCAAGTGTCGTCAAAACCAGTTCGCTGGCTTCTCCGACATTGCGGAGATGGGTGCAGGTGATTCGTCGGCAGATTATTGTCCGCTGCTGCTGAGCTTATCCCGCGCGAAGCCGCGAGCCTCGGCCGAGTGCTGGACTGGACACCTGTTGCACTGATATTTCTTTGTCGCATCCTCGTCCCTTACCTCCTTTCTCCTCCATCCAGTTTTCTTCACTCCTTCCCAGGTCCCATCCTTTTCCTTCTTTTCTGTATCTCGTACGACCCTCGCAACCATGGCGGCCCCCAGAGTGATTGTCGTCGGCGGTGGATGTGAGCGGACCCCAGCTTTCCCCGCAAATTGCTTGTCTTGCTGACTGTTGCTGCACAGTGTCCGGCCTGAGTGCCGCTCACACCGTCTACCTGAACGGTGGTAATGTTCTGGTTCTGGACAAGCAGAGTGAGTGATTGTCTCTTCCTCACCGTTGTCTTTTGGCATCATTCCGGCTGACTGGGCTGCAGGCTTCTTCGGAGGCAACTCCACCAAGGCCACGTCCGGCATCAACGGCGCTGGCACGCGCACCCAGACCGATCTGGGCATCCAAGACACCGTCAAGCAGTTCTACGAGGATACTCTCAAGTCCGCCCGAGACAAGGCCCGTCCAGACCTGATCAAGGTCTTGACCTACAAGTCTGCCTCGGCCGTCGAATGGCTGCAGGATGTCTTCAACCTGGACCTGACTCTGGTCTCCCGTCTGGGGTGAGTACTTTCATTCAGCTTTCATTCTCTTCAGGTCAGAATATTCACTGACGTTGGTGACATGCAGAGGCCACTCCTTCCCCCGTACCCACCGTGGCCATGATGCCAAATTCCCCGGCATGGCCATTACCTATGCTCTCATGCAGAGAATAGAGGAGCTGGCGGAGAAGGAGCCGCATCGCGTGCAGCTCCTCAAGAAGGCCCGTGTCACCGCCATCAACAAGACCGGCAATCAGATCACCGGTGTGACCTACGAGTACAACGGTGAAACCCACACCGCGGACGGTGTCGTCATCCTGGCAACCGGTGGATACGCTGCCGATTTCACGGAGGACTCGCTCCTGAAGAAGTGGCGCCCGGACACCTACCACCTGTCCTCCACCAACGGCACTCATGCTACCGGTGACGGTCAGAAGATGCTGATGGCCATTGGCGCCAATGCTATCGACATGGACAAGGTTCAGGTGCACCCGACCGGTCTGGTCGACCCCAAGGACCCCACATCCAAATGGAAGTTCCTGGCTGCCGAAGCTCTGCGTGGTGAGGGTGGTATCCTGCTCAACTCGGACGGCGAGCGCTTCTCCGACGAGCTGGGCCACCGTGACTATGTCTCCGGCCAGATGTGGAAGGAGAAGGAGAAGGGCAAGTGGCCTATTCGCCTGGTGCTCAACAGCAAGGCCTCTAACGTACTGGACTTCCACACCCGCCACTACTCCGGCCGTGGCCTCATGAAGAAGATGACCGGCAGGGAGTTGGCCAAGGAGATTGGCTGCGGTGAGGCCAAGCTGAAGAAGACCTTTGACGAGTACAATCTGATCGCCGAGGGCAAGAAGAAGGACCCTTGGGGCAAGAAGTACTTCCACAACATGCCTTTCAGCATTGATGATACGTTCCACGTCGCCTTGATGGAGCCTGTGCTGCACTTCACCATGGGTGGTATCGAGATCAACGACAAGGCCCAGGTCCTGAACTCTGAGAAGAAGCCCTTCGAGGGTCTCTACGCCTGCGGTGAGCTGGCGGGTGGTGTGCATGGGGCCAACCGTCTCGGTGGTTCGTCTCTCTTGGGTTGTGTCGTCTATGGCCGTGTGGCTGGTGACAGTGCCAGCCAGTATCTCTTCCAGAAAGTGCTCTCTGGTGCATCGACGGCTCAGCAGCGTCTGAACCAGATTTCTCTTCATATTGACCCGTCCACTCCGGGCAAGATCTCGGTGGAGTGGAACAACGCCGGTTCCGACGGTAAGGACCCGGCTTCTACTCGCGTGGAGGCTCCTACGGCGGCTGCTGCTGCTGCTCCTGCTGCTTCTTCCGAGTCCAAGGCCGCTGCCGCTCCTGCCGGCAAGGCTGCCTCGACGAAGCCGGCAGATGTCGCCGACTTCAAGATTCCTGACAAGGAGTTCACGATGGAGGAGGTTGCCAAGCACAACAAGAAGGACGACCTGTGGATCGTCGTCAAGGGTGTGGTGATGGATGTGACCAACTGGCTGGATGAGCACCCGGGTGGTGCTCAGGCTCTGTTCAGCCACATGGGACGTGATGCTTCTGAGGGTGAGTCGAAGCTCCGAAGCTCCGAAGCTCTTTCGGCCTTGTATATTTTGATGACTTTGGATGCTAATTGCTGGCAGAATTCGAGATGCTTCACGACGACGAGGTCATTCCAAAATATGCCTCCCATATTGTGATTGGCCGTGTCAAGGGGCAGACGCCTCGGCTGCAGTATTGAGTCTGTAGACCGTCACCGGAGTTAGTAGAATCGGAGTTGAAAGGTGAATAATGACTGAACCACTGGACCTCATGCATGGGATGATGGGACAGTGCTGTCTAGGTACATTGACACTTGTCCGATCTATACTATACCACTGTTTCCTTTTTTTTTTTAATGTGTTTTCTCTTGTCTTTTTTTGTGACGATGGATACTCTTTTTGTTTGTTTGCGCTGGTTTTTAAAATTTAGTAACTCTCCCCGCCGGAGGAGGGGGGGGGGGGGGGGGTCTTGTATACGTAGGAATAGGAAGGAATCAATTTGATGGAATTGATATAAACCATGTGGCAAGGTTGCAAAAATACGGAGTATAATAAGCTTATATATATAATGACGGGACTGTAATAATCGTAATATATGTTGGAGGCCCGCCCGGAGAAGACTTTTTTTTAAAAAAAAAAACAAAAGATCTTTAAGGCTTGTCGTTGTCGTTTATTTATACCTACTAGGTAAATAGAACAAGTATACCTGTCTGGTTGCATATCACCATATCACTATCACCATGTCACCATCACCTGATGATCACTATTCCAGTTTTTGAATGTACTGTACGTACACTGTCACGACTGACTCACCTCACAACGTGGTTTCTATATATGTACTGTACCAAACGAACGAAGGCATGAAATCTTCCATCCCCCCTCCTTCCCTCGTATTAGCAAGAGATATATACCTACCAACCTAGGTAGGTAGGTATGTATATATGGAAACTGGCAAAGGGATGGCATATTGGTACGATATTTGGTGTGAGGTTAGGGATATATATATATTAGCAAGGGATAGATAGATAGGTATTTTTTGTGAGGGTGACAAATACCTCCTACCAAGGGATATGACAAGGAATATTACCAGGGGATTAGGTATATATATGGTGAGAATTATGGCATGGCAAGGAATATGGCAAGGAGTATATTGTGAGAAATTTGGCATGTTAGGCAAGGAATTTAGGTAGGGATATAGGAATGAATTTAATAATATAGGTGGGAAGAAGCCCGCCTGGACAGTACATACTACCTGCCTAATATGAGAAATATGGTGAAGGAGAAGAATATCGTAAGGAATATGAGCAGCCTCAATTGAGTATAGTGAGGGATACTCTTCAGTGAGGGTGACGTGACGGATGTTACCAAGGGAATACTACCAAGGGATATAATGGTGGGAATTACGGCATGGCAAGGAATGAATATATATAGGTGGGAAACCCGCCTGGAAAGGAGATAATAATAAAAAAAATATACTATTATACTATATTGTAGTAGATACGTATGTATGTATGTACATGTACATACAAAAGTCCCAGGCATAGAACAGATATTGTCTCTTCAAACCAGTCAAGCAAAGCAAGACCTTATTATAAGGCTTGTGAGGTACTATATGAACTATATGTACAATGTACATGTTTACATGAGAGTGAACTAGTGATATGATATATATAGTACAGGTTTGATAGATGACATTGTCAGTCATGTCATGTCATGTCATTGCTGCATATGTCTCAGAATCATCTTCAGTCTTCGAACTGCCGGTCCGTCCTTTTCTTCTGACCCCTTCCCAGGCTTATTTTTCTTCTCTTCAAGTTCCTTCGATGCCGCCTGCAGCGCCGGTCGTAGATATCCCCATACTTCTTCATGGTACCGCTCCTCGACGCCCATCCAGTCTTCTGCGCCCGCGAGATTGGTCAGGACTGTGTTGCGGAGCGTGGTGGTGTCCATTGCTGCGTGGCTGGCATCCTGCGCGAGAAAGCCGTCAATGTCCGGGATCAAACTCCGTGACGTGATGCGTCGTTCTGCTGCTCTGTCTTCCGCGGATGATGACTGGTGTCGACGGAACCGGTCGATGATCTGGAGCTCCTCCGCCGTCAGAGGTGCGACGGTGTCGATGACGCTGTAATCTGTCGGATCGTCTGCTGTAGGTAGAAATTCGGGCTGGAAATTTGGGTCGGAAAGGAGTGCCACAACCGCTGCACCGTCCTGTGCGTTCTGCAAAGAAGAAGCTTGAGGGGCGGTGTGTGGTGTAGATGTGGATTTGCCGGCGGATGCAGCCTCCCACGCGGGTTGAAATTCAAAATCTGTGCTTTCTTCGATCTCTCTCTCCTTCCCCTTCCCCTTCCCTTTTTCCTGATGCTGCAAGAGTCCAGAGTTCCAAAACAGCGATTCATCGCCATATTCACTCTGGAATTGATCCTGTCCCATCGCGTCCAGCGCAAAGCCACCTTGCACCTGCATCGATGATCGGAACGACTCCGGTGCAGAACTCCCTACTCCTACTCCGTTTGGCGCAGCAGAGCCCGCTCCTGTACCATTTGATCGAGAGAGACTCAAACTCTCCATCGCCACGGATGCAGCAGAACTACTCCCACTGAGCTGCTGCCGAGACGATCCTGCCTTGCTGCCATTGCCCAGTGTCTGACTCTGAGCGAGATCTGTTCCCATAGCGTGACCGCCTGGTCTTGTGATAGCACCACGGACGAGAGTCGATGCCGACTTCTGGATTCTGCTGGCCAGCGAACTGGACTTTTCCTTGTGACCTGTGCCTGTGGCATCTTTGGATGCTGATTGGCTTTGGGACGGAGGCTCTTGTTGAGAGTCTCCTTCTCTTTCTGACATTTTCTTCTTCTTCTTCTTTTTTTTAAAAGAAAATAATTTAACGAAAAGAGAAAAAAAGAAGTGAGAGAGTTTAACTGCCACAGGACAAGCCGTTGTTCAAGGGTGATGTTGATCGAGATCCTGTTCAAGCGCTGTGATGACATAGAAATTGCCCTCGGACCAAGGGAGTTGGCAGAGACGCATGTGAATGGATTCCAGGAATTAGGTATACGGAAGAATTCCTGCGAGAATTCAAGAACAAGAATTGAAATATAAAAATATAAAAATATTGAAGTGCTGTGCTGATACTGCAAACAGTAGTGCTCCCAATTTCAAAGGAAAATATGTGATGGTAGTTTGCTTCCTGTTCGTGTGGGGATATATATATTTGGGCTATTTTGTACTGATCTACCTAATCGAGGTACTCTATACAAAACTTAAAGTTTATGACCCAGCAACGGAAATCCGAAACGGTAATGACAAGCATACTGTACGACACTATGAAATGCCCACCTCCACTTAACCAAGAGATACTAATTGGCAGTGCATATATAGCGATCGGGACAAATCAGTGAAGGGTATGGCAAGGAGTAAATATAGGTCGGAGGCATGCCTGGGAAGTGGCTAATAAAAACTAACCGAGAAACATGCTCTCCATAGACTTGGTATTTTAGACTGTTCCAGTCAGGAAGAATTCACAGCCAGCAAATACACCTACCTGTACATCGTGTTGAAACAATGCCGGTGGCAAAAGTTGAGTGCCTGAGGTTGTACAGTACATACAAGTCTTACAGCTCGCTTCGCTCGACCGGTTTGCAAAAATATGCCTTCCAGGACTTTTCGTAGGCTACTACATGCATGTAGATAATAAATCTCCTTCCCAGCGGGCTTCGTACTCATATCTTGCCATATTTGTGTCACTGTCCTAGTTGTGCTGTGCTGCTGTTCTGACCGCCCGACCGCCCCGACAAAGGCCAAGAGGCTCCCCACCCCAACTCAACTCACCTCAACGACCAGACCAGACCAGACCAGATCTCACGACATCGTCCTGCTGGCTGCCTCTGCATCGCCGCTTCAGCCTTATCACGTTCCCCCCACTCCGTGCCTGCTGTGGTGTTTCTCTCCTCCCTCACTACTTCTGTCCTCTCCCCTCCCTCCAGGCTGAATCACTTTTCGCAGCAGCCGCCTCCCATCTCGTCTCCGACCCAGGCTGTCGATCATTTGTCCCTCCAGCCTGCACTATTTAGTTAGGTTAGTAACTCAGTCGGCCGGCCTTGCCCTGTCTGACGTCGCAGTGGTCCCTCCAACCCTTCCCTTCGTCGACGCAGGAGCTCTCGCCATTCGAGAGCCTGCTAATTTTCCTGCCAGGACAATCATCCATCCTCGTGAACGGGTCCCTTCCATCTCACCTCATCCCCCGCCCCCATTATCCCACTTCATCCTCGCCCACGTTTTCTCCGCTCTCTGTCGAGGGCTCACCGGTTGATAGCTTTCCTCCCGACCATACACGTCACGCCGCTGCTCGAGGTGGGGATCTTCTGCTGCGTGGGAGTTTTTGGTCGTGTGTGTCTGTTCGCTGCCCGGATCAGGGTGGTATAGTGAAAGATGGTAGACGGAGAGACAGGCCCTACGTGGAAGTTTACACAGTGAGTCTCCTCTTGTTGGAGTCCTGCCAATTTATGCGACTCTAACCGTGGTGATAGATGCTTTGGTGACAAGGGGGATGTAGAGGATATCACGGAAGGTACTTCCCATGCTATCCCTATGGCTGTACCGCTTTCGATGATGAAAAATGAGGATTTGCTTACATTCGCAACTAACGCGATCCAGCGGATATTATTTCGACTGTTGAGTTCGACCACACTGGGAATTACCTCGCTACGGGAGATAAGGGTGGGAGAGTGGTATTATTCGAGAGGAACGAAACGGTAAGCAGCTCCCCCGCCTTCCCACCTGCTGTCTCACCTCTGACTCTTTCTCCTCAGAAAAAAACATGCGAGTATAAATTCCACACCGAATTTCAATCGCACGAGCCCGAATTCGACTACCTCAAGTCCCTAGAGATCGAAGAAAAGATCAACAAGATAAAATGGTGCAGGCGACAAAATGCTTCACACTTCCTCCTCTCCACCAACGACAAGACGATAAAGCTGTGGAAGGTGTTCGATAAGTCGCTGAAGGTGGTTGCGGAAAATAACCTATCTCACGAGCTCACGCCGGCGGGTGTCATAGGCGGAGGAGCACCGCGGCCGCCGCACATCAGGTTCAAAGATGCCTCCGCCCTCAAGCTGCCGAGAATGACGCACCACGATACCGTCGTGGCCGCAGTGCCTCGGAGAACCTATGCGAATGCCCACGCATATCATATTAACAGTATCTCCGTCAACAGCGACGGGGAGACTTTTATCAGCAGCGATGACCTGAGGATCAATTTGTGGAATCTGAATATTCAAGACCAGAGCTTCAACATTGTTGACATCAAACCAGCGAACATGGAGGAGTTGACGGAGGTTATCACCGCGTCGGAGTTCCATCCCATCAGCTGTAACTGGTTCATGTACGCCAGTTCGAAAGGCACCATCAAGCTGGCCGATATGCGACAGCGAGCCCTGTGTGATGAACACCAGAAACGTATGGCTTGCATGCAGGCATATCTCTCTTGTGTCAAGCTGCTAACATGTAAATCTTCTAGTGTTCGAGCAAGAGGAAGATGCCTCGTCCCGCTCCTTCTTTTCCGAAATCATTTCCTCCATCTCCGACGTCCGTTTCTCCCACGACGGCCGCTACATCCTCTCTCGTGACTATTTGACCGTGAAGATCTGGGATGTCAACATGGAAAGGCAACCGATCAAGGTGATCCCGATCCATGAACATCTCCGACCTCGACTGTGCGACACGTATGAAAACGACAGTATATTTGACAAATTTGAGGTGGTGTTCTCGGGCGACGCCGAGAATGTCATGACGGGTAGCTATAACAACAACTTCATGATTTATCCCACAGACCCGAACAAGGAAACCGAGGTGGTATTACAGGCGGATAAGTCCGCGTTCAAGGCCAAGAAGGTTGGCGTTCCGACGCCCATCAACAAGAGCGGGAGGAGGAACGGATCAAGGGCCAACAGCCCGGCGGGTGCGGGTTCACGCATGAGGAAGGAGACCGACGCCGATCAGATCGATTTCAACAAGAAGATCTTGCATATGAGCTGGCATCCATTCGAGGACAGTATTGCCATCGCGGCTACAAATAACGTGAGAATTTCCCCCTTCACTATTCTTTTTATTATTATGGTACTAATTATTTCCTCCCTTTCCCGCCATACAGCTCTTTGTCTTCTCAGCATTGTAATGTGCAGGATAATATCTGGTCATGCTATGGTGGTTTCTGTTGGCGAGAATGACGAGGACGATGGCCGAACTCATGAATCGACTCCCTGTATGGAAGCCAACTGTCACGAAAAAAAAAACGAACCAGGTGATGCAGAAAAAATTGGTAGAAATTACAGCCACAAAATTCAATATCCACGTTGCTGGTTGAGACTTTCCGATTTACATGCGAACTTCTTAGGTCATGCATCTTCTGACGTTTGCATGTGGTGCCCCCGTGTATTTTGGTATCTGTTTCCCATCACCTGTCTCTCCAGGGGCCTGACAGAGTCTCCGGTAGACGCTGCGATTCCGTCTTTTCCCCTCTCATTTCGCCCCTTCTCATTGTTAAAGCATTCTCTCGGAAATCATCTTGTTCCGGAGCTACGCTTACCGATCTTGATCCGATCCGAGTGGTTCTTCTCTCTATGTGTTCTTTGTCTGTTCTCAGCAGCATGGGGTTGCTTTCAGGGCTTCTGTCTGTCACGCACTACCTAGACATTTTTTTTTGATGATTCATCCAGGTCGTACTTATTATTGAGGTGGGGTGGATAAAATCCATATCATGAATGAGTTGAAGCTGTGCTTTTGTTACGTTATCTCATGGGCGCCGTTTGCCTGTCCTCTTGAGCAGCAGATATATGTGGACACCTTTATAATCAGACTATTACTTACGCGCTATTATAAAAGAATTACAGAATGGTAGATGTAAGGACCTTTTTCTTTTTCTTTTTCTTTTTCTTTTTTTGCCAGGTACCTTTTTACCTATCTGCCTAAGGTTTTGTACAGTATCATGGGGAATATGGTACCGAATATAGATGTAAGCCCACCTGGAAATGAGATAAAAAAAAACTATAATAGTCGACAGGCCTGGGAGCCAAAAGTCCGTGGCATAGACCAGGTATGTTCTTTCTTCAAGCCAGTAGAGAAGCGAAACATTCAAGGTATGTAGGTTATCCAGTGCTCATTCAAAGCTTTCTTCTGTAGCTGTCCGGATCAATCCTCGACGTCATATCTCTGGATGCCACAACGCTAATCCCATCTGGGCAGGAGACCCAAGATCCAGTTCCATTTTATCTTCAGGTTGTGCCAGCCAATCAGTGAATAAGTTCATAGTTCTCGGAATAATGTAACACCGCCCCCGGCTGCCTGTGCCGCTATGTTCAAACCCGGTTAGCGAATACTGCCTCTCTCCACCGCTCCAGTGCGCGCAAAGTAAGTCTCCCCGTTGAACCGCTGTTTGCTTCGGCAATCTCCTCTTTATCTGCTTGTCTGTGGCTGCACTGTTCATCACGTCGCAAGACTCCAGAGATTCTGATATAGGGATCTTTATCTCTTCCTTCTGGGTCTTTGTGAAAATTGCAGCGATGTTTGTTTCAAATTTCTTCTAGTTGTCTCTCTTCCCACGGCCAAGAAGCAAGACAAACTTCGAGAAGTTATCGCTGGCATCCGTGTTCTGTTTTCTGTCAGACGAGAAGAAGCCTTTTTCCAACCTCTTGGCAGATCGTCTTATCTGTAGAAGCGTTTGCTGCTAGATCATTTTTCATGTGTTGATAATGAACCCCTCTGGGAACGACAGCTGGCACTCCTCTGCAGGAGGCCCGCCATCGCACCCCGGCATGGAGCAGCCTCGCCCTCTGGGCTCGTTCGGGTAAGTTTTTTATCTCTTCGCGGAGTCTTTTTTTCTGTCGAGGTTCAAAGGATTTGCTCTGATGCTTTCCATTTTTCCCGACAGACAAAACCCTGGTCAGCAAGGCCCCTCGTCGCAACCCGCGGGACCAGTCCTGCCACCTCCAACCGGTAAGAATCCAGTTCGCATAGCCGAGTTTCGTTGCTTGATCTGACGATTATCCCCGGTGTAGGTCCGTTTCATCCTGTCAGCCAAGCTGGAGGACACTCGTTGCCCGGTCTGGCAGATCTGACTCAAGGGCCCGGTGGACCACACCAGCCGCCTCCATACGGACAACATCCTCAACCTTCGCATAGCACTGGCCACTCGCTTCCGGGCATCGGTCAAGCGATGCAGCATCCTTCTCCTCAGTTGAACCGCGACCGCGAACGAGACTCGAGGGAGCGCGAAATGCTGGAGAGACAGCGGCATGAGGAGATGGCACACCGGGAACGCGAACAGCGCGAGCGCGAACGGGAGCAACTAGAACGTCAGCAGCGCGAACAACAGCATCACCCGGTTCAGAGTCATACCGGCTCGATTCCCATTCATCAGCCCGTCGCCTCGAAGGTCCCCAACTCCATTCACGGGCCCAACGGACTACTCTCCAATCTCGGAGCGAGCGCGCCGCCGAACCAGCCGCAGAATACCATGCAGTCTGCTGGTGGTCCTGGGGGTCTGTACGGAGCTCAGATGCAGCATGGCGAGAATACACCCCGGCCTTACATGCAGCATACCCAAGGGCCTCCCTCGCAGCCGATGATGGGATACAATACCTCTGCGCCTCCACAGATGCCTGGAAACGTAGCGGCTCTACAGGGCCAACAACCAATCTTGAATGTAAGTCTCAGTCAGTTTTCTTGTTCACGGTCGTTCATTTTGGGGTGTGGAAAACGTAAGGAAAGATATGTTCGTGGGGACACGTGACGAGCACAGTGCGGATGTGCTTCGTGAAGGAGCCTCCGGCCTCTGGTTGAGTCACGAAAATTCACCTGTCCCCCACTTGTATCCAACATGACTGTCCAACCCTCTTGAGCAAGTTGCTGGGCAATCTTAACCCAGTCGCTGTCAAAATGCCTGACGCGTGCTATCGAGATGCGTATGTTATATGGAACCATCGGCTAATGGGGCGATTTACCTGGCAGGATGCGCTCAGTTACCTGGACCAGGTTAAGGTGCGGTTTGTCGACCAACCAGATGTCTACAACCGCTTCCTTGATATCATGAAGGACTTCAAGAGTCAAGCGTATGGCAACATTACCTAATACTTTTTGGGTATTGAATTTGCTGACAAACATCAGGATCGACACTCCCGGAGTGATCCAGCGTGTTTCTACGCTCTTTAATGGGCATCCTGCACTCATCCAGGGCTTCAACACGTTCCTGCCACCGGGGTACCGGATCGAGTGTGGAACCGAAGATAATCCAGATGCAATTCGTGTTACGACACCCTCGGGCACGAATACGCTCTCGATGCCTCCTCGAGCACGCCCTTCTATGGAGTCCACTGGCGAAATGGGCCCGTCCAGTAATCTCGCACCACCAGGACGCCCTGATTACTATGATCAGTCTCGAGGCGGCTGGCAACAAGCACAGCACCAGCAACAGGGAGGTATTGCTGGCTCCTATTCGCCCAGCAACCGCGTTATGGGTGCGGGCCTGTATGGACAGCAAGCTGGTCAAAATCAACCTCAAGACCACCACTACGATTATCAGAATCAGCAGGAGCAGCAAGCATCCGCGAACGCCGCTGCCCTTCATCAGCAGGAACAGCGAGGAGTTTCGCAGCTGCAGAGCGCCGTCTCAGCTGCATCAGGACGGCCTTCGATGTTGCAGACGTCTTCGGGAACTACCCCAGGGCATGGAGTCGGCCAGCCTATGAGTAACCTGTCGGGACTGGGGTCCTTGCAGGGCTCGCAGCCAGATCTGAACAAACGCGGGCCAGTCGAGTTTAATCATGCCATTAGCTATGTCAATAAGATCAAGGTGAGTAATATAACAGAAATCATCGACAAGGCATTCCTGATAGGAGGGACTAATTCGGGTGATTCCTGCAGAACCGTTTCGCAAGTGCTCCGGAGATCTACAAACAGTTTCTTGAAATCTTGCAGACCTATCAGCGCGAGTCTAAGCCTATTCAGGATGTGTATGCTCAAGTCACTCAGCTCTTCAACACTGCTCCAGACCTGTTGGAGGACTTCAAGCAGTTCTTGCCAGAGTCCGCTGCTCAAGCCAAGCAGCAGGGACAGCATGGCCGGCCAGCAGTTGATGAGCAACCTCCTGTGAGCAACGTGCGTGGGGAGCCTGCTTATCCTTCAGCGGGCGCTGCCGCTCAATCACAGACACCTGGTCGTGATGTCAAAATGCCACCTCTTGGTCAATTCAATGTTAAGGATTCTGCAAAGGAAAGCAAGAAGCGACGAGGTGGACCGGGCTCCACAGGTGTGCTGGGTGCTCCTGTTTCGGGGCCTTCAACCACTGTTGAGACCACCAGAATGACTGATATGCAATCCAATCGTGCGCCAAGCGTCCAGGCTGCGGGTGCGAACAAGGTGAGGACCATCATTTGTCGCGCATCAACCTTGAATATACTTTTTAGTAGTTCTGAAGGCAGTACTAACTCTTGCGATACTCAGAGGGCCAAGGTTCATCATACGAAGCCGTCACAGTCAGACGCCCCTGCCATGTCACCATCCCTTGTTCCTGCGTTGCCTGAACCGATTCCTCCGACCTTTTCTCTCACTCCCAACCAGGAAGAGTTTGCTTTCTTTGACCGTGTGAAGAAATTCATCGGTAACAAGCAGACCTTCGGGGAGTTCCTCAAGCTTTGCAACCTTTATTCGACTGATCTTATCGACCGGAATGTGCTTGTGAAGAGAGCTGCTGGGTTCATTGGTTCAAACCCTGAGCTCATGTCTTGGTTCAAACGTTTCATGCACATTGAGGACCCCGAGGACAAGGTGATCGACCTGAAGCCGAAGCAGGAGCCTGGTGTGGTAAATCTTTCTCACTGCCGCTCTCTTGGTCCGAGCTATCGTCTGCTCCCGAAGCGTGAACGACAGAAGCCTTGCAGTGGTCGTGATCAGTTGTGCTACAGTGTGCTGAATGACGAATGGGCATCCCACCCGACTTGGGAGTCTGAGGATTCTGGCTTTGTTGCGCATCGCAAAAACCAGTATGAAGATGCTCTCCATCGGATTGAAGAGGATCGGCATGATTATGACCATCATATCGAGGCCTGTACTCGGACTATCCAACTCATTGAGCCGATTGTCCAGCAGTTTACTGTCATGTCTGAAGCTGAACGAGCAAACTTCAAGCTTCCTCCTGGACTTGGTGGTCAGAGTGAAGCCATCTACAAGCGCGTGATCAAGAAAGTGTATGATCGTACTCGTGGCGAGAAGATCATCCATGATATGTTTGAGCGGCCATGTCACGTCTTGCCTATCATCTTGTTCCGCTTGAAGCAGAAGTGTGAGGAGTGGAAGGCCAGCCAGGTAAGTTAACGCGTTGTCATTTTCTGGAGAAACACACACACCGTCTGACTCCAATTTTTCATAGCGCGAGTGGGATAAGGTCTGGCGAGAGCAGATGCAGAAGGCTTTCTGGCGCAGTCTCGACCATCAAGCGATCACGAACAAGGGGACAGATAAGAAGTTATTTGCAGCCAAGCACATCCACAATGAGATCCAGGCGAAGTTTGAGGAAGGAAGGAATATCCGCAAGAGCGGATATCAGATCCCTAAGCATCAGTTTGAGTTTGAATTTACGGACCCGGCCGTCATCATCGACGCTACTCATCTGCTGCTGACCTTTATCGACCGGAATTCGGCCGGTTTCGGTACCGATCCTCAGAGGGTGATGGCGTTCATCAAAGACTTTATTCCCATCTTCTTTGGCATGGACCGCGATACCTTCCACATGTACATGAACGAAGCCATCAACGGAACGTCTCCAACAGACGAGGCCGACGATGAAAGTATGGCCGTCGAAGATGCTTCTACTACGCGCAGCCGCCGGTTCGTAACGAACAAGAAGCTCGATCTGCTTCGCGACGTGCTTGAGCGCCGGGGTGAGAAGAGTTCTCGTGGCGAAAAGGAAGGCAGTGCCCCGATCAGCCGTGACGGTACTCCTGACGCGGTCCTCGTGCCATCAACCCCTATCCCTGATCCCACCGAACCATTCGATGTCTCCGAGCTCAAGTGGATGGAACATCCTGGGCAGGGCAACTTCAACATGCAGCGAGAGTACACTCTCAACCAGGCCTACGAGAAGAAGGTGCACCATCTGTACTGCAACCTCACTATCTACTGCTTCTTCCGCACCTTCGAGATCCTGTACAGCCGCCTTTTGAAAATCAAATTGCATGAGAAGGAAGCCCGCGAGGACGTTCGTCGTGCTCTCCTTCCGAAGGCGGCTCACGATCTCGGCCTGATCGATAAGCTGCCCACCGACTTCTTCTATGACTGCGACCCCAAGGCCAACCTGTACCAGCAGATTATCCGCATGTGCGAGGAGGTTGTCAAAGGGGATCTGGAGCAGTCTCATCTCGAGGAGACGTTGCGTCGGTATTACCTGAAGAGCGGGTACCAGCTTTATAACCTGGAGAAGATCCTCGGCGGTATCGCGCGATTTGCTGGCGGTGTCTTCAACAGCGATCCGAAGGACCGCAGTGCGGACATCATTAATCTCTTCTTCAAGGAGCGCGACAAAGAGGAGACCACTCACAACCAGGAAATCCAGTACCGCAAGCAAGTTGAGAGACTGGTCAAGGAGGGTGATATCTACCGCATTACTTACGTAAGTTTCTTTTTTGCGAGTTTCTTAGCCCGTTCGACTTTTAACTGACCACTTCTCAGAACCCTTCGACGCAGAAGACATATGTTCAACTGATGACTGCTGAAGATAGCACCCTCGAGAATGAGGAGTTGAGCCAGGAGGCGCGCTGGTCGTATTACGTTTCCGCCTACACCATGCGCGACCCGACGGAAGGAGTGCCGTTTTCGCAGATGCGGATGCCATTCCTCAAACGGAACCTGCCGCCGAAGATGGAACAGGATGAGGAGTACGACCGGTACTACCGCCGTCTGGTGAACCATGATGGCCTGATCATCCGTATCTGTGCGAACAGTTACCACATCCTGTACGAGCCCGGTAGTCACGACTGGTGGTGGCGTCCGGCGGTGTCCAACAAGGAAGAAGCGGAGGAGAAAGCCAAGGAAGAGGCCGTTGTCAAGGAGCGCCGTCGCGACCGCTTCCGGGAGAAGTTTGTCAACAACCCTGTCTGGGCTCATGGGCTCAGCAAGGATGAGGTTGACGAGGCCAACAAGCGGTTCCGTTCGTGGGTCAAGGGCCCCGAGCCGGAAAGCACCAAGGCGGCGGAGAGCTCGGCTGATGCGTCGAACAAGGACAAGGATGCTGAGATGGTGGATGCTGAGGCTGCCCCTCAAGCCCAGGAATAAGCACGCATGACGCATGATGCGTCACGAATCACGCATCAGCCATTGAGCTGGCACAAGCGGACGCTTCTGTCATTTCTTCTTGTACGGTACTTCTTCTGCGCACTATTATCTGCTCATCTTTCGTGCTCCACAATTCTTGCCCGGCTTATTGCCTGCAGCAGCTCAGCTGTCGCAGGCCGAGGAGAATTGGCGCATGCATTTGATGGGGCGCATGACTGGTTATTTCACACGGTGGACTTCGTCGGCGTTCAATCTGGGTGTTTTCATGTCTCAGGGTTTCTTTGCGGCGTCTGCGGTAGCCTAGCCAGCCGTCCAGATCTGACCTCGATCGACGGGCCGGGACAGCTATACTGATACTTTACAAGCCCTTTCGGCCTGGTACACCTGGCTCTCCTGGTCTGCACATGGATGGAACTGGCTTAGGAGGAATCGGTTGGGAACAAACTGTGTCAGTGTCTGTATGTATTCTAGGAATTTCTTTTCTTTCTGTCTGTTCTGTTTCTGCGATGTTGTTGCTCTGTGTACCTGCTGTATGATAAAAGGATAGGTAGAATCCAAAATCTATCGACGGGGATGATAGCGACTGTGATGAGCTTCAGCTTCTCATTGTAGTGCTTTAGTTGACCAGGTTCTTGTACTACTATTATTTTTGTATTACTACTATTTACTGTTGTTGATCGTTGGTTTAACATTCGCCGGGTGTATACAATCTGTCGCCCTGAAGTTAGGAGTATGTGCTGGTAGTGCTGCATGCATGCTGACATAAGCAGTTCCGTGTGCCCGAGCCCTGATAGCCGGGCTGTAGCCGAGCGCTTCCTTTCTCGCGGGTTGCCGAAGCCGATGGATCATGGACGACCGGCCCAGTGACGGGACGGACCAGGCCCAGACTGTCGGGTCAGAAACAGAAGGGACAGGACTCGCTGTCAACGACACTGAAATTGATTCTGATTGTGGAGTAATGTAGTCTAGATATTTTATTTTATTTTTATATACTGATGTATACTGTAATTGATAGACTAGTGTATATTCTGGAAGAGGCATCCTGTTTGCGGCGTGCCGGGATTCCGCCACCGTATTAGATTTAGTACTCTCGGGCGATCCGTTACGTCAGAGTGCAGTGTCCGCAAGCTAATCAATTGTCCGTCATGGACTCATGGCAACGAATTGCGCACGGCACAGAGGATAAGGGGGAGGGTGCGAAACGGGAAATGAGACAGGGCTTCATGATGCCTTTGATGTCCCTTTTCTCTGTAGGAATAATCATTCATTAATTTGTATATGTAGTGCAACGGTGGGAATGACATGTATGTCCCATCCCAGCTGGATTTCCCCGGCACAGGGCCCGCTCTATCTCAATCAATCACTGGGGGATTGGGATCATTATTGGCTGAAACATGTCGTGACTCTCCTGCACAGACTGATAGGCCTTTAGGCTTTGCCGAGCAAGCTCAGCTTAAGATGGGGCGTGAGTCGTGACGGGCGTCCTGTCCTCTCTTTTTCCTTCCATTTCTATTTCCATCCATCCCATCCGGGCCCGCATTCCCAACTTTGCCTTCACTTTTTTTTTCTTTACCTCTTTGGACTCCTTCTCTCCGGACCACTCTCCACCTTTTCCCCTCTTTCTCGTCGGTGTGTTGCCGTGTTGCCCGTGGGGCTAGAGGATGAATTTTTGATTCTCCTTTCTCCAGAGTCCAGCTTCCCTTCTACCCTCCTTCCTGTACCTGTAGTGTCTTCCCTCTTCTCTCCCTCGTTCCTTTCCCTCATCCCACGTCGCTATGGCTGCTTCCGCGTTGTTGAGGAGCCGTGTTCGGCGGCCTTCGCTGCTGAGCAAGCTGGCCAAGCCGGAGGATCTCATTGACTTGTTCCCTCATGGTACCTATATCGGCTGGTCGGGCTTTACGGGTGTGGGATATCCCAAGTGAGATCCGCCGTCATCAACTAGTTGAAAAACTTCTCGCTAATGGTGATTGCTTCCAGAAAAGTCCCAACCGCGCTGGCCGATCATGTCGAGAAGAACGGTCTGGAGGGAAAGCTCAAATACACGCTGTTTGTGGGCGCCTCGTCTGGTGCTGAGACGGAAAACCGCTGGGCTAGACTCAACATGATTGAGCGGCGGAGTCCGCACCAGGTCGGCAAGGAGATTGCGAAGGGCATCAACAATGGGAACATCAAGTTCTTCGATAAGCATCTGAGCATGTTCCCGTCTGATCTTGTTTACGTGAGTTTCCTTCAGTGTGTTTCGACAGTGTCGTGTTGTGACTGACTTCATCAGGGTTGGTATACCAAAGACAAGCCGAAGAACAAGATCGATGTGGCAGTGATCGAGGCCACCGCCATCACTGAGGAGGGAGGCATCATTCCTGGAGCTTCCGTTGGCGCGTCTCCCGAGCTCGTCCAGATGGCCGATAAGGTCATCATCGAAGTCAACACCGCCACTCCCTCGTTTGAAGGTCTGCACGACATCACTATGTCTGATGTCCCTCCCCGGAGGAAACCGTACCTTGTCATGAACCCCGAGGACCGGATCGGTACTCCGTACATCCCCGTCGACCCGGAGAAGGTCGTTGCCATTGTCGAGTCGGACTACCCCGACATGACCCTGCCTAACTCGCCCGAAGACGAGACGTCGCGTGGCATCGCCCGTCACCTCATCGAATTCCTTCAGCACGAAGTCAAGATGGGACGGTTGCCGGAGAACCTGCTGCCGCTCCAGTCCGGCATCGGCAACATCGCCAACGCCGTCATTGGCGGGCTCAGCCAGGGCGCTAACTTCCGCAACCTGAAGGTGTGGACTGAAGTCCTTCAGGATTCCTTCCTCGACCTGTTCGACAGCGGCCACTTGGACTTCGCGACGGCCACCTCGATTCGCTTCTCGCCCGATGGCTTCAAGCGGTTCTATGACAACTGGGACCGCTATGTGCCCAAGCTCCTCCTCCGTTCGCAGCAGGTGTCCAACTCGCCTGAGATCATCCGCCGGCTGGGCGTCATTGGCATGAACACCCCCGTCGAAGTCGACATCTATGCCCACGCCAACAGCACCTGTGTCATGGGCTCGCGCATGCTCAACGGTCTGGGCGGCTCGGCCGACTTCCTCCGCAACGCGAAGTACAGTATCATGCACACGCCCAGCACGCGTCCGAGCAAGTCCGACCCGACGGGTGTTAGCTGCATTGTTCCGTTCTGTACGCATATTGACCAGACTGAGCACGATCTGGATGTTGTTGTCACTGAACAGGTAAGTCATGTCGATACTTGCACCTCCATGAGAAAGTCATTGTCTAACATCTGTCTGTCACAGGGTCTCGCCGACGTCCGCGGCCTCTCACCCCGCGAGCGCGCCCGCGTCATCATCGACAAGTGCGCTCACCCAGATTACAAGCCTATCCTGCAGGACTACTTCGACCGCGCCGAGTACGAGTGTCTCAAGAAGGGCATGGGTCACGAACCGCACCTGCTCTTCAAGGCGTTCAAGATGCACCAGAACCTGGCTGAGAAGGGCACGATGAAGATTGACTCTTGGGACTGAGCGGGTTTTCTCTTTGCTTGTAAACACAGGGACGTTTCATTTCTTTGCATCAGGAAGCAGTTTGGTAAAATAGCGGGATTTTTTTTTCTTGAACATTTTTGTCTTCTTGGTGGTGTTGGTCAGGCAGGCAGTTAGATAAATCATCACACCTGTCCAGGCTTCTTCATTATGTGTCCATACCAAGAGCCTGAATAGTACCCATGTAATAGAACATCAGCATGAGCAGATATGATACAAATGTATTATTAGTGGTACAACAAATGTCGGGACCACTTTGTGGTTTGATGGAGGTAGTTCACTGTTCACTAGATATTAAATTAAAGAAGACTTGGGGAAATTGCTTATTTCCGTATGAGGGAGGTATGTACCTACCTGTCAGCTCTTCCCCAGAAATCCATGGCAACCACTAGTCCAAATCAGGTATCTAATACCGTGTGCCGGACGGACGGGGGTAGATACCCCATCCAGTTTGGCGACCCCGTGACTTGGTTTGCCTCTCGTCGCTTCCAAATTTAGAAGGTTCGACTCCCTCGACTTGTCGATGGATAATGTTACTGCAAGCATCCGAGGAGAGGGAAATCGACACGTCATTATCCCAATGGCGTGAAATCATACATAATTTCACTTACAGGTTCAAAATATAGATCTAGAATCATTACCAGAATATATATATATATAAATACAGTTTAACTGTGTCTAGAATTTTGTGATTATAATGCAGTTAATTAACTGATTTAGAGTCAAAGTCTGGCATTATGTTATTGTCTGTTGGCGGGATACAGTTACATCTAGATCAGATTCATCAAGAAGTTGGTGTCATGGCACCTCTTTTTGGCTGGGTCTGCAAGATTGTCTAGGTTTTGCTCGTACTTAGACTATGTGGAAGTTTGTGGTGAGGTGGTTAAAGAAAAGGAACGAGGAAAAGAACGAGAAAAAGAACGAGAAAAAGAACGAGAAAAAGAACGAGAAAAAGAACGAGAAAAAGAACGATAGAAGAGAGGGTTTATTCTTCTGTACAGATAATCTTATTCATGTCATGGAGTCATCTATATACTCATGCAAATAATACAGATGCTAATCTAATCCAGGTTCTGTACAAAGGCTAACTAGCAGGACCAATGCAGGATCTTGTCTTGGTCCTAGAATATGAGATGGTTGGTATGGTAAGTTTTCGGTATCAATCAATTAATTAATCAATTTGTCTGTTAATTCATTACCTGCCGAGAAAGAGAAAGAGAAAAAGAAAGAAAAGAAAGAAAGAAAGCAGGAGGTTCCATTGTTATGGGTTTCGTACAGTGATAATTAATCATATTACTGTGACTTACTGTGACTTAGGGAGGGATGGAGCAACCATCCATTGCTCTCAACTGTCTACCTTGTCGACATAGGTGCCTACCAGATGAGGTAAGACTGAGAATACATGCATTCTTTTTAGCAGAGTAAGTAGATAATCTAATTTAATTCCTATTTCGAGTAGATCACATCACTGCCCTCTGAACAGTATTCGGACTATAAACTGAATACAGCGACAACAACTAGCTAGATTGTTTTCGAATAATCGACGGGGATGAACGAAGCTGGAAGGCCTCGGGGAAAGGTGAGGCAGGTAAGGTAAGATGTACATACGTATATCGAGGGCAGCGAAGGAGGAGAATTATCTTGGTGGACCTACACTTTACGAAATCGAGCCAGTTAATGAATGGCCTGAGATGACCTTCTAGATGCCAGCGGGTGGTTGGGTAGTAATCACCTACAGCGAGCGTCGAGGGGACCTCTTATAGGAGGCCAAGCCCAGGACTATAACAAGATGCTCACATGTTTGAATCCTGTAACTGGTAAGATTGACTACAGTGGTGGAAGGGTTCTGGCTAGTATACACCTCATGTGTAGGAGAGAACCTATAGAATGCCACCATATAGTATACCTATAGGTACAGGGTATCTTAGAGTATGGTTCTTATTCATATACCCCCATTTAATGGACTCTATACTTAGTATATTATAGGACTTCCTAGTGCTTTTTGTTAGGTTTTTTTCTCTTAGGGGCTACTTTATGTAGCGATAGTCACGATACTCCTTAGTGGGTGATGGCTCAGAATAGCACGGAATTACGGTCCTATATGCCCTTATATACTGTCAGCGCCTAGGAGTACTAGGTGGTAGTGATCTCACCTGTGAACCAACCAAGTACCCAAGACAAAGGAAGGAGATAGAAGCTGATCGGCTATGTTGGTTTTTGGGCTTAAAATCAGCTTGTTTTTCTTATCTTCTTGCTATTTTATTGATCTTTTCTAATCACTGTCGTTTCTCTCTGTCATACTAGGAATTCTAGTCTAATAAAAATTCAATTGTGTTATCATTTTATCATAGACTGGTAAATCTCAGTGTGGCGCAACTGCACCATAAGAGCCAATCTGGGACTATAAATAGAAGGAATACTCTCTCCCTGACCTTCTAGATTCGAGTCAAATTAAATGATATATATATGAACATCGTCCCATAGACGTCATATAAAACTATAGCCAATATTACATACAATTCAACTTTACGCACAACAGCCCGCTCCATCAATATGGCTCATTGGATATCCATTATCCATCCTCCAGCCTCAACTATGTATGTACATCCTGTTCGATTAAAAAAAAAAGCCATATACAACTGCTAGGTACCCACGTATTCAGAGGCAGGAAGTTCATGCCGCTCGTATGCTGCTGACTCTACCGGTTCTGCGGCAAGGCTCTCGGACGGTAATTCCGCTTTCGCTCCCATGCCCGTCTGCCATTGCTCCTCTTCGTTTTGCGTCGAAGGCTGGACGTGCCCGTACCGGATGGTCTTTCCTCTGCGGCGGACGTAAAGCACTCCGATAATCACGAAAGCGACGACGGCGAGACCTCCCACAACGCCTCCCACGATGGCTCCGATGGGAGTCGTGGGTGATTTGGCGGCGGCGGCGGTGGTAGCTGACGATGCTAAGGGCGTTGAGGGCGATGCTGTAGCAGTCGTTGTTGTAGAAGTGGTCGGAGTCGCTGATGCTGATGCCGAAGTACTACTCGTTTTCGCCTGGTCGGTGATATTGAAATAGTGGGTGTTGAAATGGCTGTCGGGGGTTGTATCCCCATAATAGGCCTCTATATAATATATATCGGAGGAATTCATTCCCATTCGGCTCACGGCCCATGGAAGGGAACCATTGTCCGACAACACTTATATATGTCGAGCACATAGAATTAGTCTTTCTGAAATCCTGATGAGTTCTTTCTGGTAGTCAAAGCTAACCTGCAATCTGAGCACATGCCGCATTGACCTGGAAAGAGCACTCATTGCCATTGATGTCTTGCATCAACCATAAATTGAGCACTTCATCGCTTGTTGAGACGTCCCATGTGAGGGTAATGTGTTGGCCCACAGTGAACGCCAAATCCGAAATATACTCCCCCTGGGCGCCGGATGCAGGCGGATAGGTAAACTGATCCGCAAAGACGGCAGCGACGCTAGCAAGGAGAAATAACAATTGAAAAAACCGTTCCATCTCAGTCAAAGGCAGGCAGGCAGGTATATCAAAAATTTCAATACTGGGAAAAACAGTCGATTCAAGATTTTATCCAGTAAATCGCCATATGCGGGCTGGTCATGTTCTTTTAACGACTCCCAAGTCTCAGCCTCGTCCGCCCCCCTTTTCGTCCTCTCTTCCTTCAGCCTTTTTGCTTTCTTTTTCATCGATTCGTGTCTGCCCTAGGTATCTATACATAGGTAGCTGGACCATGCCTAATCAGGTGGAGAGCGCCGCCTCTTGTTTTGTGCAGGTGCTGATGCGGCTGCAGGTAGAACAAAAATACAAGTACACCATCGGACTCCAAGCCATCAGATTAACCGCAGCTCCTACAATGGTTTAAAAGGGACCAAAGTATGGAATAATGCACAACACAACCCTAAATTCTTGAGGAAAGAGGCCAAAGCCCGTCATGATCCTAGACGGTTCCTAGCTGTAGCGATGTGACAGGGGTTTGTCCCGAGTAGGGAGGGGAATAGGATGCAGGAAAACGGAATGCAATAAATGGACTAGCTATCTACGGAGTATAATTGGAAGGCAAAAAAACGTTGTACCCTGGTTTATTATACACTCCATAAACTTATTTTTAGACAGAAAGACTGCATTTATAGTAGGAAAACTCCTAGCCTTGTTCAATGTCTTATTTACACGGAGTATTATACCTGACTAGGACTAGTGATAGAGGTGCGGCTATGCTGACTATTCCAGATGTAGGAATTGCAAGGGACAAAAAAAAAGTATCTGCAAAGGGAAATGCTCAGTCGAGAAGCACAATCAGGGAAAAATAAGGATGTTGGTTGGCAATGTTGAATTGAGGAGGTTGACGGTTTCCAGATGGATGTCATCGGATGGAGCCGAATCACCAGGTCATTAAACCGGATGAGGAAGCTCCCGTCTCCACCTGGGCACTGCACGTGTCAGGTGGAGACTGGAGATGGTCCACTGAGGTAGCTTAGGTAATATTTACCTCCCACTTAGTTATAGATGTGTCCTGATTCTCCCTAGTTCAACATTATTGTTGCCTCCAACGTCTCCTGATTTGGCTGCTGAATCGAACGTTTATTTTGGAGCGCGATCTTTTTATCGCAGCCCCCATGTCCGGAACTGTCGGCAGCTTGGACGAAAATTCGCCCCCACTTCAGCCTCAGGTGCAACTGCACAGAATGATTCTCCCCAGCTCTTTGTCTATTATTTCTGCGGATTTGCAGGTCCTGGAATATGATGAATCTGCTCAGCAGATATATGTTGAAGTTGCGTGGTCGGTTTGTTTTGCGGTCTGCTCTGAGCAGCATTCGTCAACGTTGGAAAAGAATCGACCATGGATTCGGATGATGACCAACAGTATCTCAAGCTACCATTGCTAGAAAAATCCGGGAGTGGAAAACAAGTCAAGGTAGAAGCGTTGTCTCTACCCGATGATCACTCTGACGTGACCTTTCTCTCCGAGCGGGACGTCAACCGATTATTGCGAATTGCCAGAAGAATCTGGATCAATGGAAAGCATTATCTTTCCAGATTACACGAGCACATCAGACAGCGTGAGCATATCCCGCAAAAAGGCCCCCGCGTTCGTCGATGGCGGATCAGCGATTCCACCAGGGCAAGGATGCGCTCTTTGAAGATCGACATGGAGCTGAAACGGGACGCTTGCCGGAGAAGGGAATGCCACGTCCAGATCATCGACTGTGGTGCCTTCCCTTTTGGCCCCTGCAAGAATATAGTCATGGAGCAGCTACAACTTGCTCATCGCGGTGGCTATACTCGTGAGGAATGCTTAATGTATCGGGATGACGTGAGGCAAGACGTCATGAGTGTGGTTAAGAAACTCGTCGAGTTTTTACAGATTTCGGAAGTTGAACTCGATGAGAAGAGCAATGCTCATGTCAAGGCCATCGCACATGAGCTCGATCGTTTGCAGCCACACACGGCTGAAATCCCGGCCTCAATTGCTACAGCAATGGCTCTGCATTGCATACATCTTTTTATTGTTGCAGGCCAATGATGAAATATTACCACGTCCTAATGAGGCTTTACAGTATGTTTCTTTTCTTTTCTGGGAATCTTGCTCATAATCATCATTATCATCATCATTATCATCCAAACTCAGCTGTCTAACACATTTTGGAGTATTTTTTTAGAGGAGATTCATAGAATCGCCGAGCCAAATTATGTCCCCACTGAAGCAGATATTATCTGTACTTTAAGGAACAGAAGGCGCTTCCGTGAATGCACTCTCATGCTGAACCCTCTCACAGTCCATTTCTGGGATCAGGTCAAATATGCGCCATGCGACAAGGTGATGAACACTGTGTTTCCCGGGTATGAAGACCTTACGGCCATTATGCTTGTCGTCGATCTCGCTCTCTGTAATCAGCGTTCGGCGGATCCGGATCTCAATGTAATGACGAATGCTCTCAACCGGTTTGACCGGCTTGTCAATTCGCCGCGTCTGGCACATTGCTGCTTCATCCTGCTGCTCAGCAATGTCAACACCTTCCGGAGACAGGTCGCGTCTTCCGTCCTGGATGATTGGTTCCCCGACCACTTCGCGGGTAGCAAGGACGTGAACGGCACAATCGAGTATCTTATTGGACAATTCAGGCTGCGCAATCGGGGTAAATCGCCTCTCTATCCCTATCTGCTTGCCGATGCAACCGACGTGGCCAACTTCCGCTCGATATTGGCGTCGATTCAGCAGGTCTTGCTTCGTGAGTGTATTACCCAACTTTTCACAGTCGCAAAGCGACATCGGCGAGGGAAGAAGGAAACAAGAACTGAGGTGAAGCAGAAAATGTGTCAATCTTGGAAGATCATTATGCAGGAAGAAGCTACTCTTATAAGGGTAGCAAAGTCCTGAAATTTTGGAGACATGATTACAGATATAACGTGGAGATTTCTTTTTAAATAAAAACTTCAAAGGATGCTCTTGACAAGACAATGACTTTCTAATATCAAGCTGGGCTATGTAAGGCATCCAGAGACATGCCAATAAGTGTACTGTCGGGATAATGCAATCGATGGGGGGCATGGAAGTTTCAGAGTCGGGTGGAATTATTATGGTCGCATAGATCGTGGCCCAAAGTCTTTGTTGATGTTGATTAACGCCACAAATGAATTGGTAAGTGAACGGAAAGTATCCATGATGCTTGTTGGCCGGTCCTTCACAAGGTTCTTGTTGCTTAAGGGGTTCCTTCCCTTCCTGAGTACAGGCCATAAAATATCCTTCCCCAATATCCTTCCGTTGGCACTTACATAAAGCGACTGTTCCTGCTCCCTTCTCTCTCTTTCCCATAATATTATCTATACCTACTAGACCATTAAATCCTTTCCTGCTTGATCACCTTGCCTTCTACACCACTTCAGGTTTACTTGAAATCCTCTAGTTGTTTCGTTTGAGAACCTGTCATTGTATAACCCAGCTCCGCTAATTGTGTGCGAGCCGACTCAATTCTGAACAGTCTGGTATTAGGGTTCGGCACTTTCTGATTGACGGAAGAGCTCCTGAATATCTCGAAATCTGGAGCGGATCATTCGGGGGATACCGACGAAATAGTTTGATGCCGAAACAACAACCAAGAGTATCACGGAAGTGGCCGCCCTCAGTCCGTTGTCCATGACATGCGTCCACAGAATTGCTTGAGGTCCCGACAACGACCCGGCAACAGCTAAAATGAGGAATATAAACACACAGAACCTCTTCCAAGCCCATAGAAGGACGATCGTAGAGGGCATGTTTTCCACTGGGAAGCCTTGTTTCCCTTGCTCCGTCTCCTCACTGACCTGCTTCTAGCATTGATGTCGAAAAGTCATGGCCGCTCTGCTTCGGATGAAGAGACGAACACTATAAGCCGACAATATTAGGATGATCGAGAGGACAAAAAAGACCGCGATCGGAACCCCCCTCATGCAGTTCATTCACCTGCATGCTCAAGAGGCTCGCCGACAGGGTGAGCGGGAGAAAGAAGAACGCAAATTCGGTGAGCCTTGTGACGCTTTCAGCTTCTGAGATTCCTCGTTTGCTTTCCAGAATGGCCATACTACTTGCCAGAGACTTGGAAATAGTCTCTAGGCGTTTCAAAATGATGAGTTTCTGTCGAGCGCTATGTTTGATTATGTAAGGGTCTTTACTTGCTGTATTATGTTGCAACGTATCTGACTTGAACAGTGCATGGAAGAACTCCGCGACAAAGTAGTCTTTTACCAGAAATCGGGCATGATTTCTGTTTTGGATTGCGACACCGCTGTGGTCAAATCCGATGTTCTCGTGCCAGCTCTCCTGGCCGAATCCCTTCGAGACTCTGTTCGTTCTCTAGAGGATGTTCCAGAGAAGGAAAAAGACTGGCATCCAGGATCATGCAACAAAGTTCTGGATCTTCTTCATCCGTCTCTCTTTCCTTTGATATACGGACGGTCGAGAGCGTTGCCTTCCGGAACGGTTCCCCTGGAAGACTGCTCTCGTTTTATTCGGCAAGGGAGAGCCAGTGGATCCTCCGCTTGCAGACGACCATCGTTATCATCTAAAGTCCGGAGCCTGGAGTATTGGAATAAGCCTCAAAGCCTGGGGGAGCTTCCAATGGCTCCCGTCCAATGTTTCGTTTTCGGAAGATGGATCGCCTAAAATCACCAGCTACATCAACAATCTCCACCCGCAAAAGCACAAAGATCTATATGGAATTCTTGAACAATTCGTGGCTTGTTCGATCCCACTCTGGAATGAGTGCCTATCATGGTTTCAGAGACGATACCGAGTACAAGCAGTTGAAGCATCTCTCGAAGACTTTATACTGCCAGCAGGTATGAAATATTACCCACCCCGCGATGGAGCGGACGGTCAGTTCGACTCGGACGACGAAAGCGACGGCATAACACTGGAGGAGGTGAGAAAAGATGGTTTGTTCTGGGAGCCTGACTTTCAAAGGTGGTTCCTCCAGCATCGCATTTTGATACAGAAAGAACCAGATGCCTTCCTCTCTCGCAAACATTGGGAATCTCGACGCGGACACCGCCCTGTTGATCTTCAAAAGGATTTCCGTTCTGTTGGTTTGCAAATCATATTCAAACTGGCAAATATCCACCCCACACCAGAAAACCCAGAATACGAAGGTGGCTCGTGGCATATTGAAGGAGCACTGAATGAACATATTTGCGCCACAGCTCTGTACTACTATGACGAGCAGAATATTACTAAAAGCAATCTTGCTTTCCGCCAGTCTATAGATGCCGAAGTGATGGGCTTATCCCATGAACAGGTACATTCCTTCACCGTCGTAGACACCAAATAAAACTGGCTGACGACTCCCAGTATGAGTATGAGTCTCTGGAAATTTGCTACGGAATTCAAAATGAGGAGGCGGCCATTCAAGAGCTTGGCCATGTTCTTACTCGACCAGGCCGTCTGCTCGCGTTTCCAAATGTCCTTCAACACCAAGTCCAACCGTTCCGTCTTGCCGATCCGACCAAGCCCGGACACCGCAAGATCTTTGCAATGTTCCTCGTTGATCCATACGTCCGTGTTCTTTCGACTGCAAATGTGCCCCCTCAGCGGAGAGATTGGTGGGCTGTGGAAGTGCGGAAGATCCCTCCATTTGACACTCTCCCCAAGGAACTCTTCGACATGATCATAGGGTTCGTGGACGGTTTCCCTCTGAGCTGGGAAGAGGCAGTGTGAGTGAGGGAGGATCTGATGAATGAACGGGGGGCTTTGGTGGATAAGGTAAATGATCATATGGAACAGGTATGTAAATATAAAACCGCTGACGACTACGATGATAAAGATGGTATATTGACTCTGCTGCAGAACACTTTTTCGTTTTGTGAGCACTAAGGCCTGGCTGGCTACGTGCAACCTACCTTGACGTCCTTCCGAGGAACTATATGAGTAGAGTGATTTGACAAAAATATCCCCAATCTATCAATTTTTCCCTGTCAGGGGGAGATATGTCTTGAATTCAAGCAATACTTTTCATGTATCATGTTTAGATGTATGTATGTACCAATCTCTGGACCCAGGGATGTTGAACTTCCGCTCAGACAACACCTGCCTGCCACGATCGGACCTTTAATTCTCTCCATTGTTTTATTTATGCGCGTAGTCATATGCTTTCGTTCCTGGTAGGAGTGGGAGCATTTTATAATCATGATTCCTCAGAATGTGCTTTGCGTGTAGACAATTTTTATCTGTGCTACTGTCCCTTTTCTTTTTTTTTGGCCGCCGCCGCTGCTATCAAGACGATGTGATTCAGACCTTTTGAACAAAGCCTGAGACCTTACCAGAATCGAGGGCCATATCGTTGGGAGGAATAAAAAGTTCAGACACCGCTTGACCTGGACCTGTGATAGATCAAGTATGTGCAGGCGTATCTTAGCACGCAAGTTCTACAGAATCGCTATTTATCCTCCATTCATTTGACTCTGCTTATACAATTGGCGTGTAGAAACCGAATCTCCTTTTCGGGCAGTATTTCTTCTTCAGAGCCTTTAGCTTGTCTAGCCGCCATGACTCGTACCCGTACCAATTCCTCGGCTGTTCCTCTCCATGAACCCTTGGTATTGGGCTTTCGATTTCGACACAGCGATCATTAATCGAATATCATAGTGCCTAGAAAAGGCCATGCTTCAGACAGAAGGCGTGTGAACTGGCTAGTCTGTCCAATTTGTGATAGTTGGGTCTCCCATACAGATTTTGTCTCATTTCCGCCCAGCATCTTCATGAAGAGCTGATAGGCGATATACATGTATGTATAGCATTCTCCCTATGAAAACAGGCTCATTCGCCTAAGTGCATCCGCCATCTGTCTGACTGATCATGAAGGTGAGCTGGCAGCCATAATTATTGTCAGAAATCTTCTGCCCAGCCAAAAAAAAAGAGATGCCATGACATCTACCTTTTAGCTGTTGGATCTTCTCCGGTTGACAATTATTACGGTCTGAATGTGAGGAGCTGCGAGTGGAGTGAAGTTCGCGATAAGCTGCGGGGCACTAAAATTAGGTAGTGGGCCGCGGTCCCGCTACTGGGTCTTGGCCTCTTTTCTTGTTTCCTGATTAGGCAAAGGTGAAGCTATCCCAATCTCCTCCGTACATGGACATATTTATTAGGATACGGACACCAAATTTATTGTCCTATGTGTAGGTAAGGTCCTCGATATAAATACCGCAGGTTAAATCTCTAACGAAACGAGTAACGACGCAGCAATCCAGTCATTTTCAATGTGCTATTGGCTCAGCTGCCTGACCAGGGCTTAGGGCCTAAGGTCAGGGCTAGCATCTTCCATACCATGAATGAAAGCATCTTTATCCACTTTCGATATCCATTTTTCTAGCATTTTATGCTCTGATATAAGTAATAAATAGAAACGAGATTGCCCAGATGTCTGGACAGGTGAGACTAGAGTAGATGACATATATCTAGGTACACGTCATACAGAAACTTTAACAAAAACTATCATAATTTCAAGGATCGAATCTCAAGTGCTTGGCTGAAGGCAGGGCGGAAGCCTGGTAACAGCTCGTCTACCAAGGTTAGTTGTTCTTCGACACTTCCTGCCTCTAATTTCTCCAAAGTACTCTTGTTGATCTTCTCTCTCTCTCTTTTTTTCGCGCTGTTAATACTCTCCCTCTTGCTTCTTGTTCAAGCCATTCTTATGGGACTTCTGCAGGGATGCTCTCGCATCTCTTTTTAGAATAGGCAGTAAATATACTGTGTGAGCTAGCAAGCTAAGCAACTACCCGGCTATAGTAAAAAAGGAAAAAAAATAGAAAAATCAATAAATAGCCGAGCAATTGCCTAGTCACCTAGACAAACGACCTCAAACCATTTTCAGTTTGGCAAGTCGATATTCTGAGTCGAAGCCGAAATATTTATTCGAAATCAGCGGATTTGATAAGGTCGTTTTTTTTCTTGCGATGTCCTCCATCCCCGAATATCTTAGTTGTATTAACTGCAGGTAAGATGAGCTACTAGAGACACTTCTACTTGTATATAGAGGATCGCAGTTATCGAGAAGAAGTCTCGATTCATGGTTCATGATTCCATTTGAGATGGTACCCTAAGAGAGGTCTTCCGACGAAAAAAAAAACCTTACTTTGACAAGAAAGAGGACTTTAGCTTTTCTAAAATCAAGGAAAATTGCTCCATTTTATAAGCTAAATTACTATTAGCCGATAATATTTTCCGACTGATATGAGATGAGGTCAGCTTATAGGGCTACCGAATGTAGTTAGGCCGGATCTGCAGAGAACGGTGCGGTTGCAGCCGGTGCTAGCCGGGGGTCGTTAGATAAGGTATAATTAAGGTACGGCCGTACAGGATGAGCATATCTTTCTTTAATTGTCTACCCAATGCTGAAGTCCTTGACGGTACGTACTCTCCTTGTGACTATATATCCAATTACTTTGGCCAGAGCAGTTGAAACGTGGACGTCTCCTCTGAAGTCGTCGGACACTGGTACGAGCTCTCCTAACTCGGCTGACTAACTAGCCGTATGCAGACTAGGTAGGAGAGAATAGGGTGATGATCAAGGAATCCGACTGACCTGCGCATTTCCACAGTACATCAGTCGGGATGGCCTGAAGTCAAACGGGTCTGCATACAATAGTTAGTGCATTGTACAGTACAGTATTCAATCGACTGGACCAGATCCGAATCGACAACAAGTCCATGGACGCAAGCTCGAAGAAGCGGGCCACCAGAGCTGCCAATCTGGCAGGGCTGGATCAACAAAATGAGCGGCGTCGTGGGCGGCCCTCGAAGAAGCAAAAGCAGCAGCAGCAGCAATCACTTCCAGACGAGTCTGGTCCAGACGCCGTGATTGCCAGAATCGCACCAGCTGCTGAACGCCGTCGGACACAGTTGAGGCTTGCCCAACGAGCATATCGACTCAGGAAGGAGAATGAGTTGGTTTCACTTCAGAAACAAGTTGCCACTTTGCAGAAAGCTATCAATGACATGAGCAGGTCGGTTGTCGCGCTGAATGAGAAACTCACGGACTCCGGGCTGCTGACCTTGAGGCCTCACCTGTCTCGAGAGTTGCACGAGATGGCTCAAAAATTTCAGTCGCTGGCTCGAGTGACATCCCAGGAGCAGGAGAAGGAACCAGAAGTCGACAACCAGGCTTCATCGATGTTGAAAAGCCCTCCGGATTCTGTATTGTCGTATTCCAGCAGCAGCCACGATTGTAAACCCTCGGATGTCCACGGGGAGCCTTTCCAAACAGCTGTGTCTGATCCCTTGAACGACGCATGTCTGGCTCCATACCAGCACGACATCAATCACTTTCAACAGAGGGAAGCCCGTCATCCCCAAAGTGAGATTGTTGGTCTTCAAGGCTTAGAGCAAGCTAGCTTTACCATGTCTTTTCCTGCGCTCTCCCGACCACGATATCTAAAGCCAACGCCTACCTACAGCTTTCAAGAGACGAGTTTCGCTCGGCGACTCCATCGCACCTGTATAGAGAGCGCATACCGCCTGCTCGTCGATTCCTCCGCCAACCCAGCTCGAGCGTTGAAGACGTTCGGCTTCACGCTTCGAATCTGGAACAAGAGCAACCTCATCGAGAAATTCCACCTCCTGATGAATCGCACAGCAGACGAGTCGTTGGAAGACTGGGCCGTTCCCTTCTTCCCGGTCGGCGGTGCCGGTACTCACTATCCTCGCCGGGACAACGGGTACGGTCTCGCCAGGAATGTTGGGCCCTTGCCACTTCATCTCGCGCACATCCGACATGAGGATAAAACATTGCAAGATATTGCTTCTGCGGCGGGATTCGATGGGGAGTGGTTTGATGCGTATGACGTGGAGGGATACCTTCGAGAGAGGGGTGTGTTCCTGGAGGGGCACTCTTCTTTCTTCGAGTTGCCAGGTCGGCAGATATTGTCACCTTTTGCCGGGGGGATGGGAGCGACAGGCTTTGAGCAGACCGTAATCAATCCTCAGATGATGCCTCCAGGAAATCAGCTCTACTCACAATCATTACCTGGCTATTCACCGGTGATCATCGACGTGGATCGCTTCATCAGCAGTGAGTCAACTGTCGAGAATCTGTGGGATTACAGATCTAACAGTCGTCTGCAGGACTCATGATGAGAGCCGTCTGTCTGGGCCGTGGACCAGGTTTCCGTCAAAGCGATGTTGAATCCGAGCTGTATTCTGCGATCGTAACGTGAACGTTGACAGGGGATGATTACGTGTTTTTTTCTTTTTCTTTGTTTTAGAGCAGGTTGAGCAACCTGATAGATAACGTGACTTCCTAATCGGGAAACACCACACAGCCGAGCGAAACAAAACTATGAAAGAAAGCAAAAAGTTAGAAAAAGAAAAAGATGGCAGGAAAAAAAATGAATAAAGAGAGTGCATCATATAAAAAAAGCTCACACCCCCCAGCTCCTGGCTGGTCGGGTGCTACGAAAACCCCTGGTTCTCCTTTGCAGGCGGGGATTTTACTGACAGCGCGCGGCGTGTCTCGAACCTGGAGCCCCCAGTCGACTAGTTTGGAGCAGTAACTGCTTGACCTAGGGGCTCCAGTTTCTGTTGGAGGACAAACGTTGTTGTGGTGTTTGTATCGCCTGTTTGTTTCCTGGGTGTGTTGTCAGGCGAGTGACCTACCTAGGCGGTGTATTGCGCCAAGTAAGTGGCTCAATCTGATATTACTACTCTCTATTCCTGCTTCAGATGGAGCTACACATTATTTGTACACATCCGGTCGTCTATGTGTTGTCAATCACGTTGATGGCCTGACATGAATCAAACTGACAATAGAATACCTTTGGATAAATGTCTAATTCCTGCTAATCTACGTAACAGATAGATATACAAATGAGGAACTGGAGTCGATTTTAGTGACAATTCAACTGCCTACGAATCCACCTTCCAATGCCTCAAGAACCTCCATCTTCCCCGTTCCTTCCATCCCGCCTCTTTCCACCCGTTCGCCTTCGCTGGAAACGTATCCACCACGTCCGCCAGCGTCTTGTCGTGCGCGAACACGAAGAAAATATTCTCTGCCGCGTCGAACGGCTGCAGAGAGTGGATGCTCTGCTGCGCGGTGGCCGGGTCGTCGGCCACGCTCTGGCCGTCGTCCCAGACACGGATCCGGTAGAAGGGTTTGGTGCTGTAGTTCTCCGGTTCGGGGTGGATTTTCTCGAAGAGAGCCCCTGGACAGGTAGTACTGTGACTCGACTCGTCAGGATGCAGCTGGATCTGCTCCGGCAGAGGGAGATACTGCGACGGTCGAATCTGCCCGCCGTGATGGCACGAGTCGCCACCCATCAGGATGAACGTGTCTCCGTCACTGCTGCTGTTGCCAGCCGCAGTCGTCCGCGCCAACCCGCATACATGCCCGACCGCATGACCCGGGACATCAAGTAGGTAGAACGACCCGTCGCCGAAAAAGTCGTACGCACCAAAGTCGCCGATCTTCAGCGTGAATTGGCTCCGCGTGATTTCGACGAGTTGGCGGCCGCGAAAGTCGCTTTCTAGCAGCGTGCTGGATGGGTTTGTGGGATATGCTGGCAGTTTGGCGGCTGGCATGCCGGGTCCGACAACTAGGGAGGTTGAAGGAGGAAAGGTGGAGGGGTCGCCGGTGTGGTCCCAATGCCAGTGACTGTCGAGTCATTCGTGTTAATTATGACACTTGCTTTGCAGTCGTCAAACGGAAATTAATTTGAAGAGTGAACCCGCCTCCAGATAATCGAATCCACACTCTCCAACGGCACCCCATTCTCCGTCAGGATCTCCGCCACATCCTTCTCCACAGACACCTTGAACGTCCTGCTGATCCGCTCATACACCGGTTTGGCCAGATTCTCCCAGTCCTTGCGCGCCCCCAGGTCGAAGACCACCCGTCTGCCGGACCGCGGGTTCTCGACAAGGAACGCGAATGCGTTGCAGTTCATCCTCTCGAGGCCATCCACTCGGGGCGCCAGGAAGCGGTCGGCGGGGACCTCGATGGAGGCTGTTGTGTCGATGATGCTTACCTGGACGATGTTGGGGGAGGGGGGGATGTTCAGATTTGAGGCGGTTGGCATTTTTGTTTGCTTCTTCAGAGTTTGATCGATAAATCAATGGTTAGAACAATCAGAATTATTCGCAGCTGGAACAAAAGGTCAGTCTTGTATTTTAGTTATTTTGATTATAATTCCCAAGGAAGGAATCGTGAAATTTAATCAGATAGATTTGTCATCGTATATTACAAAGCGGCAAGCAAGATTAATCCAACCTACCTCGGTAGGGAGTAGAGGTACAGTATTAATGTATACAGTACGTCCAATAACCACGATATTGGCGATCGATAGATCACCGTGAGTTAAGTACACTGTTGAGATTCAAGATTCAAGGCTGAAGGCATAGGATGACGGGAGAATCCTTGCTGACAAATATATTAGTTAGCCAGAGGTATGATTTGTCAGGAAGGAAGTAAACCAGTATCGAGGAGAGAGAGAGAGGGTACAATATCCACGTACTATTAGTTGAGGCCATGTTCACTTCGTTATGGGCCAGAACACTGTCCACTTGCTATGACGTACTTACCTAGCCTACTAATTGGAGGGAGGTCCTGCGACCCCGCATAGTGTGTGGTGAGGTATACCTTGACGGGTATTGCCGGAACCCCAAACTACATTATGAATAATGATCATAGTAGTAATAATAATAATGACTTGATTTTCTCTTGAGGAACATTTATCGTCCATGACCAAGACGAAGCTGACGTGATGGTCTAGGTGGAAGATACATACCTACCTATAGTCTAAATATATAGTAGGTGGGTAGGCTTCTTGGTACCCCGCACTTCCCAGAGGCGAGCTCTTATTAATGGAGTCTGACTCTGATCTCGTGTGCATGTCACTGACAATAACTGAAGTCTGTTTTATCATATTTCCAAGGGAAAATTCCCCTTTTTTTTTCTCGGAAAAAACATACACTCTTTGTTTTTTTTTTTTAAAAAAAAACAGTATAAATAGGAATACACCACACGTATTTAGTCATCTGAGACTTACCATACCTAGCAAGTGTTATTAATAATATTCAGCACATCGTTGCGTGGATTCTACCAGTGAATCTACTGGTGGAAATAACATATGTTTTTAGATTAGGGTATGTAATTAATTGATTGATTACATTTGACTGGGCAAGCCCTATGTGAATGCTGTTATTTTTCTTGTCAATCATAAATAGTGCTTATCAGAGTACATACTTGATGCGACAGTTAACTCTCGGTCCTTGGGTTGGGTAGGTCAGAAGCCACCACATTACTAGTCATCATCCAGCAACTTTAACACCAATTAGGAGTAGAAAGTTTTATCTCTCAGAATCATGATTCTGCCACCTCCCGATCGTAAACTGAGAGTTACACATATTAGTCAACTCCCACGTCTCCGCCCCTAGAACAGCCGGCGACCCGATATCTTCGACATCTCCCGCGGCACCCGCGACAAACATCGCGGCCATGAAATGATCATCAGTGGCATGCGCGTCCCGATAAAGCGGATGTTTCATCAGCCTCGTCATCGCCCGTCTCAGTCGCGGTCCCGAGGTCTTGGTGATGACATCCTCGACGGCCTGCCGGAATTCCATCGCCCAGGCGTCCGGCGGCGTCTCCATGGCAAAGTTATCGCGAAAGCGGAGCATTGGGCCCCATTTATTGCGATACAGGTTGTGAACGGCACCCCCGGTCCCGATCAACAGGTAGTTTTCTCGCCGAAGCGGGCGCAGCGTCGCGCCGACTTTCATGTGGAAATGCGGGTCAAACCGCGCGTTGAGCGAGATAATTGTCGTGGGAGGACAGCCATAGGGGAACATCCGGATGAGGATGAGATAGACGTCGTGGATCCAGTCAAAAGTCGGATTGCCGCTGACGTTGAATCCTTCTCGTGCGAGCATCTCAATGCAGCGGTTGGATGTGGCGAGGTCAGGGTTGAGTTCGTAGTTCATATACTTCGATGGATGCACATAGGCGACGGGAGACTTTTTGGGCTTGGGATTTGTTGCGATTTCGATCTTGTCTCCTAAACAGTCCCAATGGGCTCCCTATGATCTCGAGTTATTTTTCTGACGGGCACTGGATTTAAGGTGGGTAGCAGCTCACCATGACAATGACTCCCTTGATATGGTGTGCAAGAGCCTCGTCACCGCACTTTTTCCAGTAATCGGCCGACTCAGATTCTTCCCCTAGCATCATCGTGGATCCATGAGAGAAGAAATGGACCGGAGTCAAGCCTGTTGAGTTAGCTTCGTTCGATGAGAATTGTTACATATACGTACCCATCTTCAGTGTGCGGATGTAGAATGACTGCTAGTTGGGGTGATAGACCTTGATGTCATCCGGATGTCGTTTAACTAGCTGATCTTATCGATAAAAAGCATCATGTCTGTCAGGATGGCCATTTCGATGCTTTCGCGGACAGCTCTCGGGATGTTGTCCACTTCCCGACGCCCCAATCACCACGTATCCTCACAAGAGCTGCAGCGTCTATCATCAGGAGCACGCATCGTCAGGCTTTCATCAAACCGCTTGGCTGAGGGTTCCCCGCGTTTCAACGGGCGTGGCGTCACCTAGTCAGTGGTTTGCGGGGATACGCAAGTCTTCGTGGATCGATGCTCTACCGATTAGTCAGGTCCGCTCCATTGTCCAGCCAAGAAATTAGAGACACAACGACTCCAGCATGCGGGGTTCTGAGAAGCCAACTCTAGATCATCAATTCAAAGCATTGATCTGTATCTTGTCGCAACGCAGGAAGCATCAATCCCATGAGCCAACAAGACAGTGACCATGTCCGGATGGGTCGGTTGTCAAGGCCCCATGACGGATATTTCCAGTGTGGCTATTGCAAAAGACATTACAACCGCGCCGACCATCTCATCCGCCACGTGCGATCGCGTACGTTGTGTCTTGATGAGTAGAATTCATCGGTTGACGCCCTCTAGATACTCAAGAAAAGCCATACGTCTGCCATGTATGCGGCAAAGGGTTTGCCAGGCCGTGAGTTAATCCTGTCTTGCAATATCTGAGTCGATGCCAACACTTGTAGGGATCTTCTGAAACGGCATGCGACTGGTCACCAGCAGCGTGATGGCAAGCGAAAGCGTCCGGCTTCCTATGTCCATGCCAGCCGAGTCACCCAGGCATGCACGTCGTGCGCTGCTTCGAAACTCAAGTGCGACGAAGAGAAGCCATGCCGGCGTTGTCGGGATCGAAGTCTGACTTGCGAGTGGCTGCAGCAGGATCTGCAGGACGTTTCGCCGGAGCCAGACCAAGGTATGCTCAGCATTTCCGAAGGATGATAATTACCCTGTTCTATAATTGACGGAAGGTATTTATGGCTTATGTACTAACCACAAGCCTTTAGTTAGAGAAAATGTCCTGCCATCGCCAATGAGTGGACAAGACAGAAGAGGCAGGACGCATGAGCTCTAGTAGTTTATTGCCTGATTATTGACTAGCTACAGAGCACGAGACGAGAAATATTTCGACAGAAGATGTGATAATGAACTCTGAACAAGGTGCGTCCAAATCGTCGATATTCTGTATTTACCAGAGCTGACTGGAATGAAGAGACGCAAGAATACCAGGCCGTGCGTGGCACCCCATTCACAGCGTCCAACATGGCCATGGAGAATTTTTCTCCATACGACGAGCTGGATGACCCCCGGTTCTCGATCCAAAGTCCCCTCCCGAGTGGTATGACCGTATTATCCATCTGACAACTGTCATGACTGATGATATACAGATGCTGCCATTCCATCGTCATCAGCTTGTGTCTCAGAACTAGATGGCGCGTTTTTCCCAGATTTCCATCCCAACACTCTAATTCCATCCTTGAACCAATTGATGGAGCTGAGCCAGGCAGAAACTATCCACAATTCATACAATCAACACGATTCGATAGCTTCTAGCATGCAATTAGATTTTGATCTGAACGATGTCGACTTTGGGTTGATTGAATCCTTCAACGAGAGAATCTCCCAGCCTGCTGATCATCCGAACACTGGAACTAGTGATCAGGAAACCGATCGACTGGACAGCGACAGCGCAATCGCCATCGGCGAAGAGGCCTATCACAAATCATCCCTGGCGAACTGGACGCCCATCCATGAGGATCACGGCTACGCCGACCAGGACAACCTGTCGATCCCCAAGAGCATCGACAGCCCAGAAAACATCAACACCGGTTGCAACAAAACACTCACTGAACGACTCTCCCCGAGCAGCCGCGACGTCATTTTCGGAATGGTATTAAAAATCTGCCGAAAAGCGAATTTGAGCCGGATCATGCGCTCGTTCCCCAGTACAGAATTGCTCGATAGTCTCCTGCAGAGCTTCTTCAAAAGGCACACGGCTCAGATCGACTCGTGGATTCATGCTCCGACCTTCAAGCCTAATGAAGAAGGACCGGAGATATTGACCGCTCTCGCCGCAGCAGGGGCCGTCCAGTCTTCGATTCCCACCATTCGCAAGCTGGGGTATGCTTTGATGGAGATTGTTCGGTTGCAGTTACCGGAGAAGGTGAGAATCCTAATTCACATCCATACTCCTACTAAAGTGAGAAGTTTGAGAACGATAATGCCACGACGCGAGAACTCCGCGTGTTGCAGGCGTACGCCCTGGTCATTGATATTGGATTGTGGAGCGGAAACCGACGGAGGACGGAAATTGCTGAAAGCTTTGAGCAGCCCTCGGTGACGGTATACCTTCTCTGTCGGTCTTGTTTTTTTTTTCTTTAATTTATTTGTGACTGTCTGTCATACTGACATACGGCAGATGTTACGACGTGCGCTACGGTTCAGACGGTCAACATATCCCGCCGTCATCGTCCAGCACGACGAATACGGTCCAAATCTGGAGAAGAAATGGCATGAGTGGGTACAAATGGAATCCTTTAAGCGGTAAGACTACTATACTTAATTTTATATGAATATTTGCTAAATGACGACAAGACTGGTTTATCATTTCTTCCTGCATGATGCCCAAGCTTCGATCGCTTTGAATATCAATCCTCTTATCTCTTACGCTGAGCTTCAACTCCCGCTTCCCGCGAGGAGAGAACTATGGGAGGCGAAGACGGCGGAGGAATGGAAGAACTTCTACCTTTCGTGCTCAACGACAACAATCGGTCCGGGGACGGATCCAGATCGGTTTCCATCTCTGTCGGATACCCTACGAGACATGTCACAGTTAACGGCCTTCGAGCGATTGATTGATCACCAGCTCGCCGGCCTGCTCTCACTACACGGGATATCGGCATTGATCACCGAGTACCACCGCATCAAATCCATCTCCAGAGGCCAGTCGAAACACTGGCACGCCCTGATGATCCAGTCGCGCCATCAGGAACTCTACCAGGCGCTGCAGCACTTCCGAATGATCTGCTGCGGTCGCGAAGCTGCACCGGAGATCCTGCTGATCCAGGAGATGATGGCAATGCTGCTGCACATGTCTCTGGAAGATCTGCAGCTCTTCGCCGGGAAGGAAGACAAGAAGGCGGCGCGAGGGGCGTACTCTGACGCAGTGGAATGGATCAAGAGCACCGATTCTCGTCGAGCCGTCTGGCATGCTGGGCAGGCTGTGCGAGTGGCATCGGAGTGTAGTCCTGGCTTGTCGTTGAGTGGGTTCTACGCGATTGTGATTTACTACGCCAGTCTCGCGTTCTGGTCCTATGGTGTGATCTCTTCACGAGTGAAGGACACTGGAACAAATCTTCATGATCGCCGCGACCCGTCATATCCCACAGGTCCTGCTCCTCCTGCTCCGACTATCCTTCTCAACGAAGAACCCCACAAAGCAACGACTGACGTGCAAATGTTCATCGAGTTGGGCCGCGGCTCTCCAGCGCTGAAGACAGGAGGCACGGCCGCGGCCTTTCTCGACGATCCAAGCGCGACCATTGATTTTGTTCGCGAGTTGCTTCGATCGAGTTTCCGCGATGATGATGAGGCTGCTCTTCCACCTCTCGTGCAGAGTTTGTGTCAATTGATGCGGGATCTGGGGAATGCAGCGAAGAAGATGAAGACGAGACAGACAGCTTGAAGTGCATTGTCTGTACATACATATAGAGTGTCTGACCAGACGGCTGTGATTATTATTATTGAGACAGATATATGCATCTTCATATTCATATGTACTCTCTCGCCATCCAAGTGCTTCATTCAGCTGAACAATCTCCTTGTAAACGAAACACCATAATACCCAACAGTAGACGCAACCGCTATAAAAGACAGCACGGTGACAATCCCTCCCGAGATAATCCCCTGCTCGAAAAACCCAATTTTCTTGCCTGGCTTCTGTTTCGTCGGAGGCAGTGGAGCGACGACTTCGGAGAACTCCGGTGCAGCAGCCATTTCACTTCCATTCAGCACCGATGCTTCAATCAGTTTGGTGGTGGCTGTCTTGATCGTAAACTGCGGTCTTGGGACTTGGAATAGGTCCGTTGTATACCGCGTTTGCGGATTTACGGGTGCGTTTGTAGGGGGTGCTGGACCGACTGGCAACAATATAAAAAGTGTTAGAAGACATCTCGCTCAAATGTAAACAAAATAAAATAGTCGAGTGAATCGAGTGACGGACGACCTACCGAGCATCTCATACGGAACATGATTGACGAACGACGCGTGGGCATCGATAAACTGGACTAGATATTTCCCTGCTGCGGGGGAGGCGAATGCGTACGTCGCTAGCAGTTGTTCTCCTCTATTGTAAATAGCAATTAGGTTAATATTAAATCCTTGGGGGATAGCAGCTATCTCTCCGGTCTTGTGACTGCTTACGAATTACTCAGGTCGATGGCGTCATCTAGACTTGAAACTGCATGGACGAGCAGGAGTCTTTCGTTGATTTTTGTTTGAAGTAAAGCTGATGTTCTGTAGAATTTCACGTTAGTTCTTACTGTCAACACTGGAATAGTGAAATAGTGAAGTAATTGGTAACAGTGAAGTAAGCTCAACATACCTATCCAGGACCTCGACAACACCTCCAGACGCCCCCGAGACAACGATACGAGTCTCCGATCCAGTTTGGATACTACCCAGGAGTGAGGTCTTTGGATCTTGTCGTAATTTTTTCTGCTCTCCCGACTTTACAGCTCCGTCATGTTCAGCAAGATATCGCGATGAATGCCGCACAACAGACGCCAGAAATGGCTGCATAACAAATTCGTTGACCAGGACGATGTCAGGAGCATAGGGCGATCGACCGTTAAAGGCGAAACGGGCAGATACGAGCAGACCAGCTGCGGCGTCGATGTTGGCCGTTCGATCGACTACTGCGATGGTCCTCGAGGTCGATGGGGAGGTTATTATATTGCATCGCGATGCTGCTGGGAGTGCATCCAGGTGCTGCTCTTGGGAAACGAGAATAGTTTGGCTGAGAAATTGCTCGTCTGGTCTCTCGTCACTAATGGCAAATGTGTCGCCGTCCAGAGATTCAACGAGGAGCTTTCGCAGGAGTGAAACAAGAGATGTGGTGTTCTTTGGCAGCTATATTCATTTCCATAATAGGTAAATATTATGCACCTCTCATCGAAGTCAACATACATACCTCCACAATAACGCAATTCCCCGCCGCAACAGCCGCACTCAACGGCGCAACAACCGAATAGAACAGTGTATGCGTCGTCTGGACAATGATATAAACAATTCCCACCCCTCTCTTCCAGCCCGGATTATCCCTCCCCTTCGCAACGCGATATTCCTCTTCTAGGGACTCTTCCAGATTCAACAAGAGGTAATGGTGTCGAAGCTCCTTGAAAGCAAGATAGATCTCGATCTCCGCTTCTTCTGTAGTATTTCCGGAGTAGGCGAGGATGGCATCCTTCAGCTCTGGAAGGTGCTTGAGGAGAGTGGACTGGAGACGATAGAGTTGGCTTTGACGGTAGCGGATGGTCTGTGTTCGTCCATCTATTTCTGCGGCGAGGATGCGCGAGAATGGATGTGAAGGCTGTGGAGGATGAGAAGACATGTCGAGCTTCTTTTTCTTTTTCTTATTTTTTTGTTCCTTTCGCTCTCTTGCTCTCCTTCCCTGCGTAGTGGTAGTATACGTATGTACAGTACAGTTCCTAAGTTAGATATGCGCTTAATGGCTATTCAAGTTGCATAATATTTCTCAAGCTAACAAATTACTTCCATGCGCCCTTCTGATCCTGCTCCTGCTGGCTCCTCCCGCTTGCAGCTAGTCCAGCATGTGGAGGATCTCGTGCTCGGGATGTGGGGGAAATTTGTATCAAACTCCCGAATGAGAAACAAACTCAGTGCTAGGATTGCCCACACTTGGAATGAAATGAGGGGCCGAGAGAGAATTAACTGTGTTGAAGGAAAGGTGTGTGTCTATTGTCGATGACACCAAGCTGCTGGTCGAGTCTGAAACGAAGGTCGAGTCGGGTCAAGTCGATTATCCATCCGATTTGCACCAACAGAACCGCCTTGTTAGCAAGCTGCAGAACAAGGCAATGCAGCTTTACCGTTCGTCGTTTCAGACGTTGATAATGTTTCTGTGATTATTATTCTTCATTTCTCTTGCCGCCATCATTATCATTACACAACCAACACCAAAATGTCTGTTACTACTACCACCACCGCAAACGTCGTCACGACGAGAACAACACTCTCGATTCTCACAGACTACGACCTCCACCATACTGGCAGTGATGATGACACACCTCTTTCTTCCACCCAGGTCCACTGTCATCAGCAACAGCGACAACAGCCGAACACCTGGCCGACGAATAACTACCGGCGCCTGCCCCCCCATCGCCCGATCAATCGTCACCTAGACTTTGCGCAACGGCCGTCTGGAGCGAGTCTTGGTGAATCCATTTTTATTGAAATGATGCTGCATGGCGTATGGTTGAATGCGGTCAGTTTGGTTTATCCACAGTCTCTATTCGGAATTTGTCTTTCCCCCCGAATAGGCAGGCAACTTTCAATCCCGTATCCGTGAATATTCTGACATTGATTGATTAAATAGACCGTCTCTGCGATATGGCGCAAAACAGCTGGAAGACTAAACGACAGGATTTTTAGATATGAGATTGGGGGTGAATGGTAATAACAACGACATAATCGGAATCCAACCATTTTATATTCTATCCGTTAGTTGACAGGAGTAATTCTACGTAATGTTCTTTAATTCATTTGCAGGACTTATTAACCGACTGTTAATAGTAGTTTCCTTCAGACTTATGGAAATAACTGCACTTATTTACTGTGTGGAATGTATTTCTAACGAATTCGGGATAGACTAGGATTGGCATGGATACACTATGCACCTTGAGATAAAATCCGGAAATATACTCTTTTCTCCAGCTTCTTTGGATGATTGATAGCTCATTGCCACTGTTCTCAAGTCTACCGACTCCCCCTCACCCCAATCCCCGTCACAACCTCCTCCAGCTTCCCAACCCCCTCAACCTCAATCGGCTTTGCTGGCGTCAGGACATACAACATCCTGGCCCACGCCCCGACTCTCTTCCCATCCTTGTCGACCACATCCGGCGTGACGTTCTTCCAAGCATGGTTCGTGCCCCGTTGAACAGCCACATCTCCTCTTTTCAGGATCCTGGACTCGCCCCCGTCCAGAATCAGCTCCACTTCTCCCTCGAGTACGACACCATAGTCCAGCGACACCGTCCGGTGCATCGGACTCGTCAGATACGGCGGAAAATCGACAATCCGACACACGGACCCGGTCGAAATCGTAATCCCTGGAGGGTCGGCCAGATACTTTCTGTATTCGTCAATGTCCCGATCGTCCTGCAGCTCCGCGGGGAAGTGGTCCGACGTGTAGGCCAGGCTGAAAAAGGCGCCGTCGTGCATGCGCTGGATTGGCATTTTTTCCGACAGGCCGGCGAAGAAGATTGATTTTCCGGACTTGTAGTCGTGTGTGGTGACGAAGCGGGAGAGAGGGCGGATGTTTTTCGGAGGATCTCCGGTAGAAGAAGAGGAAGGTGTGGAAGCATTTGAATGGGGTTCTTTCGAGTCAGAAGTGGCCATCTCCAATAATCCCAATATGTATGTAATAATAGTGTTGGCAGATGATAGTAATAGGTATCTATCCTTGCGTTGCGAGGCAAATGGTGGCTAGTTAGCTGTGAGAAAGGAAACGAAACAAAACGAAACAAGGTTGGAAGAAATATTACCTAGGTAGGTAGAATTTCATTTAATAGGACACCAAGTCCTTGTAGACTACTCGAAAAAGAAAGATGTTGATACTGAAATAATTCTGCACAGCTCAGTCGGGAAGGACGCCCACCTCGGGAGAGGAGGTGGATGGTCTCATCGCAGACGTCCGGGTTAATTAATGTTATCAACAAGACAAAACAACACAAGCCCGCCTTGCAGGTCTGGATGAGGGAATATCCAGTCTACTATACATGTATGCTACGGACTTTCGGCACAAGCCCCGGGCCTACATCACCTACTATATAGATACCTGTAGTTTTCGTTATCTCCTGCCCACCCATATTTTGTCTCGTATTCAAATTGTTTAATTTTTAGGTGGGCTTCCTACCTTCATGTAATAATATTCCTTACCATGTTCTTTGCCAGGACTTTAGCGCTATATCTCTTACTAAGAAATACCATTTTTTTCTTATAATTGAGGAGATAGATGTATTGCGAATACATAGTTATGTTCAAATTAGAGCATCTTAAGACAACCTCGGCTACGATTCCCCATTGTGTACACCAAAGCGCAGTTTTATTCTACCATACTTCCGCTGACTGATCTAAAGACAGTATTTCTAATTTCATTCGCTTTTCGGCGGGATGACAGGAAGAACCACATAATTCTCATACTGTGGGCCAAAGTGGATATGGTTCTGACCTTGGAACTTGTCTGCCGGCCTGTCGTTCACATTAGCAAGAGAAAACTTCCATCAAGGGATTAAAACTTACCGATCGACTGGCGAGTTATGCTGAAAAACACCACATCCCTGAGTATCTCCGGACGACACTTCGAGAACGAGCCTCCCCCCAGTTTCAACAATCACATTGGTCGGCCAGATCTCTACGTCAACCGGGTAGACTTCTCCCGGAATGACTGGCAGAACGTCAGTGGAGAAGTAATCCCGGTACGGCAGCCATGGGCGATGTCGTCGATGTTCTGTATTCACCTTGCGCAGGCTGACTCGCAGCCAGCCCTTGCATAGTGGTACGGGGTCCCCCGCTGTCCCCGTGTAGAAGATCTCCTTCCCCTGAGGGGAGATGTGTCGCAGTGTTAGGAACAGGTCGATATCCGTCGGGGTTGGGCCCGTTGGTATCGCGCTCATTGACACATTCAGATGGGCGACAATGTGTCCTGTGATCTCTGTGTCGGATGGAAATGGCAAGGTGGTGAATTGCACGAACTGAGGGTTCTCTGCCCCTCCTGGAGCGAGGTACGACACCTTGGTAAAAGTCGTCTCAGATGGAGGCTCAACAGTAAACCCTTTGCTCGAGGTCAAATAGTAGCGCGTGTATTGCGTCCTCGCAATGGGCCATTCGTTTTCCGTGCGACGATAATACGATTTTTCCGCCTCCGCGTTATTGAACCCTACATCCCCTTTTCGCAGAACAAGATCAACTTTCGGAGCTGTGCCTGTCGACCATCCCACTCGGTCCTCGCCTTTCAGAAAAGCATCGAGGAAACTCCTCTGGACCTCGACTTCTTCTTTGTAGTAGAACGGCAGATCGTGCCGGCCGGTGATGAACCGCAGATACTTGAGCTTCGACCCTGCATGTGTGTATCCCTCAACGTTTCCGCGCAGATGCAAGAGGATGCCTCCCCAGTTGGCGACCGAGAGGAGCGGAACCTGGATGTCTTCCAGCGAGTATTCCTTTGATGCGTAGTAGAGATCATCACGGAAGCGGTTGTTTGCATTGTCGACATTCTGGTCTCGACGATTTCTCTCGAGCTCTTCTTCCGACAGATCCCCCTCGATCGTGTCAGGCCCCCAGTTGCGAGCCGCACGGCCCGGCCGCCCATACTGGTTGGAAACGACCTGACGATTCCACCAAAAGTCGATGAACGCATTCGAGAGGATCCCGCCATGGCGACAGCGATCGCGATAGTAATCCGACATGCCCTCCCACGGGATGATACACGCGAGCCCTCTGGGCTGCCGGGCAGCGACACGCCACTGACTGCCGGCATAGTAGCTGATGCCCAGCAGCCCGACCTTGCCGGTGGACCAGGGCTGATCGGCGGCCCATTCCACGACGTCGAGAAAGGCCTCGCTGGTGCTGCGAGACATGGTATCCAGCAGGCCAGGCGACTGCCCTGACCCGCGCTCGTCGGCGCGAACGACTGCGTAGCCATGTTTGGTCCAGAAGGCTGGATCGGGCGTCTCCCAGGCAGAATGCTCCGAGCGGTGTTCGGGATTCACCTCGCTGAAGGACTGAGGATGGAAGCTATGCGAAGTTAGCATGCAGTCACCTAGAAAGCGAAGTATTCAATCAAACAATTTGTAATGAATATCCTTCCCATAAGGACCGTACGTGACCAGAACGGGTGACTTTTCTACCCCTTTGGGACGGTAGACATTGCAACGGATCAGACCGCCACCTTCGCTATTCTTCAATTCAATTGTGACATTCTCCTCGTAGATGTAAGGGAAGGAGATCTCGTCGATCCGGTAGATGTCTTTTTTGATTTCGTTGGGCATGTTGTCAAGAAGCTGGCCTGAGCTTGGCTCTTTGTTACCTGCCTGCGTAGTTCAACCCGTGACTTCGCTTGATCATAAATATCATATTGTATATAGATATCATCAGGCAGAATACAGCTTGCTTGATGACTGCGTTTATCCCGTTGTCGTCATGTCTTGCGTATCCGCCCGCATGTGGAGCCGAAACAGAGCTCTTCCGATGAATGCAACATAGGAACTGGAATCAATGAAGAAGGCTCTTATTGTAGTCAGAGCCCTGATATCAACGCGTGAGTAACATAATATTGTTCGCGATCGAATGTTGTAGCAGTCGATAATATTATCCTTCGATCTTATCGTCTAAGTATAGTCAGTAGTATCAACATGAGCCACAACGGAGCACATCCCAACGGAGATGCCAGGTCTCTCCGAGTGTTGATCGTCGGTGCCGGAATCGGAGGCCTGACAGCAGCGATTGCGCTGCGACAGCAAGGCCATGAGGTTCAGGTATGATTCCACGAACACTGCACTTACATATATGCACTTGTTACTAATTAACGAACTTGACAGCTATTCGAACGATCGCGCTTCGCCAACGAGTTAGGAGCGGCGATCCATCTCTCGCCAAACGCAAATGGCATCCTCAAACGATTGGGTATCGATGCTGAAGACGTTGGCGCTGTGGAAGCGGAACAGGTAAGCCAGTCAGTCGATAATAACTTCTGGCAAACACTGATACGTGTGTATATTTAGGTCCGCGACTTTACCCATCTTGGGGAGCTCAAGTTTTTCAGCCGCGTCAAAGAGCAGGCAGATAGGTGGCAGCATGTAGGATATCAACCTCTTCATCTCATCTCCGCAGTCTAACAGATGATGCGTAGCGGTGGCTTCTCGTTCACCGAGCCCATCTCCACGAGGCGTTGAAGACAGCAGCCCAGGCTCCCGGAAAAGGCACTCCAGCCAAGCTGCATACTTCAAGTGCGGTTGTCGACGTCGATCCTCATCACGCGACCATCACGCTGGAGAACGGCGACATCATCGAAGGGGATGTTGTTATCGGCGCAGATGGCGTCCACTCCACGACCAGAAGCAAGGTCCCTGGCGGAGAGGGCGTGAAACCATTCAGCTCCGGCCGAAACGCTTTCCGATTCCTCGTCAAGCGCCAGCAAGCTCTGGAGGATCCAGAGACAAATGCGCTGGCGAAAGACCACGGTTCGGTCGACATGTGGCACCACGGTGACAGGAAGATCGTGATCTACCCCTGCGTGCGAAACGAGGTGCTGAACTTTGCGTGCATTCATCCAGAAAGTCAAGCGGCTGCAGCGGCGGAGGGATCCGATTGGAACCAGCACGCCGAAAAGGACGCTCTGCTCGAGGTCTTCCACGACTTTCAGCCGTCGCTCGTCAAGCTCCTGGCCAAGGCTGACCCGCAGACTTTGAAACGGTGGCAGCTCTTGGACATGGACACGCTTCCCACGTGGGTTAATGACAAGCTGGCTCTCCTGGGAGATGCGGCCCATCCTTTCTTGCCTTACCGTGCGTCTGGAGGGGCAATGGCCATTGAAGATGCTGCGTCGCTGGCCGTCCTGCTTTCGCCCGGCGTCGATCGATCCGAGATCCCAGAGCGGTTGAAGCTGTACCAGAAGATTCGCCATGAGCGAGTGACCAGGATCCAGGAGTATACGCGGAGATCGGGGAAAGACCAGATTTCTCAGGAAGAATGTAAGTTTTCCTTCTCGTTGTCTCTTTTTGTCTTTCCTTTTATTTCCCTTCCTTTTTTTTTGTTTCTTTGTCACCCTCTTCTCCGATCAAATTGATATCAATCCCTGACTTGACGACCAGTAATAACCGTAACGAACTACATCTACGGCCACGACGAATGGGATCACTCGACAGACATCCTCCGCAAATATATCTGGTCTCTCAATCCGTACATGTACTGGCGTCAACCGATTGTCTTCGGCCCCATGCCCGGCCCACGGCAAGACTTCTTCGGTCGAAACCGGGCTCTTCTATCCCTGAAATCGACTTTCCGGACCGCGTCGATCAAATTCAAAACCAGTCGCACCCTCCTCCAGACGCTCTTCCCAAACGATTCCTTCAGTTTCATCGACCCCGGCACGACCGTTGCCTTGGCGAGTTTTTCCCAGACGACGTTGGATAAGATGGATTGGCTTGGTGGCGGGGGATACCACCATCTCGGACTGTATATCCACGGGGTACAGTACAAGAAAGCTAGTGGCGAGGTCATCAAGGGAACCTACATGCCGATCCTGTTCGAGAGTCTGGCGGACCCGATCGTGTCTGGACGGGAGGAGCTTGGCATGCCGAAGCTGTATAGCGCGATTGACGTGCACGTCCGACAGACATCATATCATGTCTCAACGAGCTGGCAAGGGGCCGTCTGGGGGAACTTTGTCTGGCAGAATCTGGAAGACCAGGACCCGGAGACGGACAAGGGGACGATCGGCGGAGAAGCCGACGACGGTATTCTCGTCTATCGGTACATTCCTGCAGTCGGGTTCGAGAACAAGGGCAAGGCAGAGGCCGAATACCCCGTGTTTGTGCCCCATGCGGAGGAGTCCAAGGTCATCCCATCGAAGGTGACTCGCGTGCGGACCACACTAGACGCGTCTTTCCGGATTGATGGGATGGATTGGAATGCGCTGCCAACGCTGCATCATGTCATCAGCCGTCTGGCTGAGATTCCTGTCTACAGCGTTGTCGGAGCGAAGGTTGTTGAAGGAGAAGGGGTTCCTGACGTGTCGTCAGCGAGGAGGATCGAGTAGCTGTATTTCTTACCATGAATAAATAAGTCTGTGTCGTTGTATCTCGAGTAGTTCCGAGGAATGGATGGTGAGGGAAAGAAGCTTGGACGGTAGGAGAAGGTGGCTTGCGAGGTGCCTGTACCTAGATAGCAAGCGAGAGGAAACCCTACCCCCAGGCCCTATTCCCTAGTCCAGTTCCAGGCGCTGACCAAGCATGCAGCCATAGATTGGTAGACATTGCATCTTGGGAAGGGAATATATTAGCAAAAGATATACATTAGTGGTAGAGACACATATGAGTGAGGGAGGCGCATACTAGTAAGGGATATGGCAAGAATATGGCAAAAGATATGCATGTAGGTAGGAAATGTATGTACCTGGAAAGGACAGAATAAAACTGTGTATCTAATAGGCAGGCCTATATAGACCAGGTGCATGATTCTCTCTTGAAACCAGTCAGGCAAGCGAAGTGGCACCTATAAGGCTTGTCTAGTATAATGTTTATGGATAGTAAATATAATGAATTTACTACGTGTTCATTGGCGTATTCCAGGTTATTGCCCTTGTTACCCCAGATTTCTCAGCAATCAGATTAAGACTAGTAATAAATACATGCCCTCTGATCCGACATTAAATGGCTACATATTTGTTTCCCATCACTCACTCACTCACTCTCCTACCTCACGGTCTGCATTCCAATGCCCATATTTCTTCATCAACTGCCACTGCCACGTTCGATGGCGAATCGGTTTTCCCCAGAAGTAGAAGACAGCAACCAAAGCAACGATCGTACCGGAGATGGCAGCCATTTCGCCGAAGGCTTTGGCGTAGCCTTTTTCATCGATCCATGGGTTGGTGTAGAAGGAGAGGAGGAAGCCGAAGGCAGCTGCAGCAAGCATCTAGTTAATTTCCATGGTGAAATGTAAAGTAACAAACACACTACATGTGTAATGTGTGACTAACTCACCCTTAAAAGCAAGAATCGACACCGTCACCTCACCCACCGCCGGACGATAACTATCAATGACATAAACCATAGCAACGTTGGTAGCCTGGACAATGGCAAAGTTCAGCATTCCCAGCCCCAGCGTGGGCACCATCCAGTGCAGATGATTATTGACGCCCACTCCGTAGAGAACCAGGGCCGTGGGCGCAAAGACTCCCCCGATGAGGATCGATGGCAATCGCATCTCCGGCTCGCGGATCCCGTCGTTGCGGCGTGTGAACCAGTCTGCCGTCCAGTCGGATAGATGCCCGCCAAAGGCGATGCCGATGAAGGAGCCGACGAAGGAGGAAATGAAGCAGAGACCTGATTGCCATGCGGTAAAGTTGTATGTCGTTGAAAATGCAGTGCTGAAGTTGGATGTGATCGCGACGAGAAAGCCGATCGTCACGGCGAAGATGAGCGAAGCCCATAAGACAGGAGGTAGGCAGATGAGCACGATTGGACGCAGAAAGATCGTCCACAGTGATTCTGACGTATGACTTTGCGTATACAGTCGTAGGGAGCGGATGTATGTTATCTTCTGCAGTGCACCAGCTGCATCATCGTCTGGAAAAGCCGAGTCTTCCTTGTGCTGAACTGAGCCAGAGGGCTTCGTAGAAGAGGTCTCATCTCCAATTGTTCCTGTATTACTGACAGCATGCCCAGAAAGGACGTTGCCGCTGCGATCGTACGTGGTCTCTGGAAAAGTAAAGATGACAAGCAGAGTAACGCCTCCGATCAGGGCCGAAGCAACGTAGTAGATATATCGCCAGCCGTGGTCAATGGTGATCAACCCGTCGATTATGATTCCCGCCGCAACTCCCATTGAGAGCGCCGCGGTGTAGGTAGCCATGACAGCTCCCCGTTCATGGAGGAAGAAGATATCGGCAATAGTCAGTGGTCCCAGACACTCGCCCGCGCCGGCAGCAAGGCCCATGACAATCCGTCCGGCCAGCTCAGCGGCATACGACGTGACGAACGCACACCACAGGCCCGTCGCGAAATACAGACAGAAGGACAGTACATAAACAGGACGGCGGCCATATTTGACAATCAGGGGCATCCAAAAGAGCATCCCCAGGCCCTGACACAAAGCCGTGGAAGTGTAGAAATAGGCGACTTTCGCGATATGGGCGTTGAAATTCTTGTCTGGAGGACCGAGAAAGTCGATCGTCGTCTCGACGATGGCGACGGTGGGCCCGGCGGCCAGGAAGTTGCAGAAAAACACCGCCAGACAGACGACGACGGCGATGTAGTACCGGAAGGGTTTTGACCTGTCAGCAATAAGACTTCATGAAAAAAAAATTCTGATATGTGGGGAAAATACCAGTTAAGAGGGTCGTTTGGATCCGTCGTTGGAGTGGGAATTAATATGATCTCGTCCGTTTCATGGTGACGAAGGCGCAAGCTCCCCAGCGTCTGGACCTGGATCCCATCAGGGCGGATTGTCGTTTTTGTTGTTATCTTGGAAGACATCCTGCAAGGAAGATTTTTGCTTTCGACGCTCTGAGAAAGTGAGCGAAAGAAGCAGCTAGGACGAACTCAATGGCAACATGAAGAATTCAGAATGATAATATCTGCTGAGCATCTGTAACAAAGGCGTAATGTATGTATTCTGCCGGAGCTATAGTATGTGCATGTATAGCATCGGGATGTGTCTCCACATTCCGGGGCCCCGCGGGGTACAAGCCGTCCCCTGCAGCTACCCCGGACTGTCTGTATAAGATGAGGGTTTATTGTGAGGCCACATTTCCGTCGCTACAGAAGATTCTTCAGTTGAACCCCACATATGTGTATGTATATGTCCTGTACAGTACAAGGGCTTGCTATTAGCCAGGCATATCTAGTTTGTAAATAAAAAGCCACTCGCTTCTTGACGAGCTAGGTACATGACTTCCTCACGAATTGATAGAGGAGATATTACAGTCTTATCATTATTATACAGACCCTACTAGCAGACCTATTAATTTGACATTTTTTCGGAGTAAATATATTCAGCATGGACATCGTCTGGCGCCATTCTTCCAGCACCGCCACCTACGAAGAAGCTCGCGTGGGCCGCGTATTCAACCACCGCCGCCCAAATCGATATCCCATAGCTGTGATCCGTGCAACAACCGAGTCAGACATTATCAATGCCGTCAAACTCGCCCGTCAACATGGATGTCGCGTAGCGGTGCGGTCCGGCGGCCACTCATGGGCGGCATGGAGCGTACGCGACAATTCGATCCTCATCGATCTCGGCCAGTACCAGGAGATCGAAATCGACGCCGAGAGACGCGTTGCGCAGGTGTCTCCGAGCACGACGGGGAGGATGTTGAATTCCAAATTGATTAAGGAATACGGGTTGATGTTCGCTGGGGGCCACTGTCCGGATGTTGGTCTCGGCGGGTTTTTGCTGCAGGGGGGGATGGGCTGGAATTGTAGGGTACGTACAGTATACACGTTCTCTGAATTGGAAAGTATTGAGTAAAGAGTCCTTCTTACGAGAATTTCTTCAGAACTGGGGCTGGGCATGCGAACAGGTGAAGGCCGTCGACGTCGTTACTGCGGACGGAAACCTCGTTCATTGTAATTCGGAGCAGAACAGCGACTTGTTCTGGGCTGCGAGAGGAGCTGGACCTGGTTAGACATTTCTAGTTTTTTTTGTTCTTCCTGCGCAATATTGACTCATCTTTCCAGGCTTTCCAGGCATTGTCACACGGTTTCACTTACAACTGCGCCCTGCCCCCAAAGCGATCCGTTCGTCAGGCTATATCTTCCCCAGGACGATGTATCGAGAGGCATTCGACTGGGTGATCAGAATTACTCCAACTTTCGACGATGCCACCGAGATCGTCGCCGTAGGCCAGTATCCACCCGGGATGGACGAAATCTGCCTCTTCATCCTCTTCGTCACGATGAAAGATACGCCCGAGGAAGCAAGAGAAGCGCTTCTCCCTGCGCAGCAGACCCGTCCAGCTGGAGTGATCCGGGAATGGTTCTGCGAGGAGGATAATCTAGACCAAGAATATGACGCGCAAGCTGCGGCGAATCCGCTGGGCCATCGTTACTGCGCCGACAACGCATACATTAACAACGATGCCGACGTCCCTGCCGTTCTGGAGGAAGCGTATACGACGCTGCCGAGCAAGAAGTCCTTTGCGCTGTGGTACGCCATGAACCCGTGCAGTCGTCGCCAACTGCCTGATATGGCATTGAGCATGCAATCAGACCATTACTTTGCCGTGTATACCATCTGGGAAGACGAGAGAGATGATGAGAAATGCACTGGTTGGGTCAGGAATATCATGCAACGAGTAGAAAGATTCTCTGATGGTGCATATTTGGGAGATTCGGATTTCCAGGTTCGACGAACGAAATTCTGGGGCACGACGCAGGGCAAGAAGTTGATGGAGATCCGCCGCAAATGGGATCCTGAGGGCCGAATCTGTGGCTATTTGGATATGGGTGATTCCTCTGGTCCTAATGGTCTTCGAAACGAGCACGAGTGGTCGGGTTGAATTCCTCGTATTGGAGACGGAGAATAGATGATAGCTCATGCTCTAATTATAACATTGTAATTCTCTCATACTAGTTTCCTTTAGCACTTACTTAACGCTTGGCTGTAGTGGGGAGTGCATATCGGTAGATGTGGGGGAGATTCGTCTCCTCCGGGCCGAGAGAAGAAGGCTGGAATGATCGGCTGATGACTGCCTGAGATTGATCCGATCAACAGGTTATATCTCCTAAAGTTTATCTACGGTGCGGAGGTTTGAGATATGGACTTTTCAGACACGATTCGCGGTTCCCATATAACAGGTTAGGGTTACGTGAAGCAAACTCCAGTCTCTCCCATAGATTACATTACCTTGCTGCAGTTAAAGTCCATAGAATGCCAGAGCAAACTCTCACAGGCAAAGTTGCCATCGTGAGCGGCTCAAATTCAGGAATTGGGGCTGCGATTATTCGCGAGCTCAGCGAACGGGGAGCGTACACGGTGGTGAACTACCCATTCGCCCACCTGCAGGACGAGTCCAACACGTTTGCTTCATCGCTTCCTGCACCATCCATCGCGGTCGAAGCCGACATCTCAACCGCCACCGGTCCTCAGAAGCTAGTCGACGCCGCCGTCGCGCAATGGGGGAAGATCGATATCGTGGTGAACTGCGTGGCCTTGGCGATTAACAAGCCCCTCGAGGAGCAGACCTTGGACGACTGGGACCGCCTGGTCAACCTGAACGGTCGAGGCACGTTTCTTTTGACGCAAGCAGCTTTGAAACATCTCACGAGGGGCAATTCCCGGATCGTCAATATTGCGTCGATTTCGGCGAGGGGACCTCCTCCCAATCAGACCATCTATGCTGGGACCAAGGGGATGGTGGATTCTTTTACGAAGTGCTGGTAAGTCGTCACTTCTGTGAAAATTTTCTTTCTTCTTTTATTTTTATCCTACCTTTTACTAATAGTGATGCCAGGGCAAAAGAACTCCCTCCGAAATACGGCTGCACCGTCAACGCCGTCAGTCCCGGTCCCACCAAGACGGAAGGATTTGCCCATGCAGGAGAAGACCAGATGAAGATCTTGCAGCCGATTATTGACCAGACGCCTGTGAGTCCGCGGATGGCAGATCCAAGAGAGATCGCGTATGCCGTCGCCTTTTTGTGCGAGGAGAGAGCCCGCTGGGTGAATGGCGAGCATCTGATTGTGTCGGGGGGTTTATTCATTGATTGATTGAATAAAATTGAAGGATGAAATTGAATGCTTGAGGGAATTCACCGGTACAATCTATTTATCATAATAATAATAACCCTCAGCTGAGCACCAGACACGGAATGAAAAGTGCCAGACAAAACGTCCGTATGATTTCGAGAATCATGTCTGCACTCTGCCTGCATGAATTTACTGTGCTGCGTACCTAATATACATTACATGTACAGTACAGAGTACAGTAAAGTAAGAACCGAAGGGGTTCTCTCTCTGACTCTAAAGCTGATGGGAAAATACGGTTTAAGTGATTTCCTCAGACAGTGTCATACGAACTGACTTAAGGACAACACAGGAAGATATTCCCCGTCACTATGAATAATTACGTACTAATCAATCAGCTCCTTTTCTATGTCTACATGGAGAATTACTCCCCCGGCAACCCGAGCTTGTCCCTCAAAAACAAAACAATATCATCAATCTCATCCGGATCTTTGTACCAGTGTCCAAATCCCGCGTAAGCTCGCCATGTCACGTCCATATGCAATTTGTCGGATAGTAGAGAGGCCATTCGCTCCCCCAGACGGACTGAGACCTTGGGATCGGCGGAGCCATGGCCGAGAAAGACGGGCGTCTGTCGAAGGTAGGAGTAGGAGGAGAAGTTGGTTGTTGAAGTAGAAGTAGAGGGACGAGGTAGAGGCGACCACTCTTCACTGTTATGTTCGTCATTCCTTAGTGAAAGCGATAGAAGATCGAGAATATCACGAATGTGATTTAGGGCTTGGATTGTTGGAGAAACATCATCCCTCCGGTTACTCTTTGCGATGCTGTTGTCTGAGCGATCTTCTTCTTCTTGCGCAAATGGATCAAAAGAATCGTCGTCATTATCACTGAGTGTTGCGAATGGATCGTCGTCATTGTCTGTAGCTGTCGAACTGTCATCCTCTTCATCGTTATCACTATCATCTCCACTCTCAATGTCATCTTCTTCGTCTCCATCACTGGTGGATGTGCTGTCCGTGTCGTCTTGACTTTCACCCTTGCTATATGGCTCTAGGCTGAAAGAATCCAGGATATGCTGCTGCCGGAGAATCTCACTCAACTGCGCCTCAAAAGGCAGCCACCCACTCATCCCAACAAACGCTCTCAGCGGCTCATTACAACAATCGCCACCGAACCCACCACCTAAGAGAGTGAACAGTCCTGCCGCGCAGCCCTGACTCAGGCCGGCCAGGATGATTCTCCGATAACCCTCTTCGCCCAGAATGCGCGCTTCATGGTCAATCAGCTCACGCAGAAACCGTGCGGTCTCACAGAGGCCGTCGATCTGCAGGTCTGTTTTTTGCCCGGGGTCCTCCAACGAGTAGTTATCGAACCACTGATGGATGCGGATCTTCTTGAACACCGTCGCCCGGGTCTTGCGTGCGGTCGGAAACACGAACCTCACCGTGGGGAGTCGCGCAGGCAGATTGGCGGAGCGGAGATGTTCGTGGCCGAACCGTTCGGCATTGCTCCCGCGCCCGTGGAGCAGGATGAAGGTATGCGTGTGTTCCGCCGGAGAATCGATGGTTAATGGAGATGGATAGGGTTGCTTCGTGGACTTGGACATGGCTGGGATTGAACTCTAGATGGAGGTTGATGAAGATCGATCGATCGTAAGTGTATGTACTTTCGCGTACAGGTACAGTACAAACAGTGTCTCTGTTGGACACGTGATAATTTCTTTTCTCAACTGATCATCAAGAAGGCAGAATTTCTTTCCTATCTAAGTTTCTCGAAAAGGGTCAATTTCTGATGTAGGTGCCTGTCTACCTAGGTAGGTAGGCTCTGATACCCCACATTTCCCAGTGGCTAGTAATAGAAGATAAGGCGGAGTTTGGCGGATTTATACCTTTTCTTAACACAACAAATAACTCCATCTATATCATCATGGCCATCCATGAATTGGCCATGCTAGTATTATCGACCACAAGGGGGATCGTGTTGAGAACTGTCAAAATTACCCTAAACGACTGGTATGTAGGTAGGTACTGTACGTACAGTATGTCTAGGCAGTAGGCAGGCGGGCACCGATTATCCCCAGGACTGCGCCTCAAATGAACGCATGTTTGTTCTCCTGCCGACGTAACTACCATGTTCACGTACATACCTAGGTACTCAGCTATGAGTTTGGGTGGGAAAAAAGGGGAAAAAAAGAAAAGAAAAGAAAAGAGAGAAGAGGAGAGACAATAAAAGTCAATTGAAAAGAAACACGCCCTACTAAGCCAGCAGACCGGGGATAGTTATACAAAATCGCAACATTATCGAGTTTCGAACCCGCTTCCTTCTGGTGTTCCGAGGCGTATAACGCCCGAGGCAGGGCCCCGGGTTCTATCAGACAGGGGAACGGGTTTTGTGGGATTTGTTGCATCATTATGCTGATACTTTTTTTTTCCAGCTACCTAGTCTAGGACCTAGGTAGTTAGGCGGGCGCCTGGAAGGTATACTAATAGTATATATGCATCTCTATACAATGCTCATCCAGGAAGGTAACAATGAGAGGCCACGCCCCGAAAGAGCTCTTTCCGTCACACTATCATTGCTACTTTCCAAGTGTTGGAATTTATGACATACCGGTCTAACTGGATTCGGTAGTCATATAAGCTGATGTGATACATCATATTGGAAGCCAAATACCCCGCTTCTCACAATAAGGCTTATACGCCAGGTCTCCCACATCTGATTAGAATCAAGAATAAAGTCTCCATCATATCGTCTTCTATAGTGGTGCTTGTAGAAGCTTCTCCCCTACATGCTTATAGCCATAACCTCAACACCAAGTATCCTGTGCAAGTTGACCACGTATCAATCTCAATGCTCAATATGTCTTGGCAGAGTCTCTTGGCCAGACTCAGGGCTTAGGGCTTAGGGCCAGGGCAATGCGCTTCACTCGCCGCACCATAAACCTCCCAAGGCCATGTCTTATGGGCGAATTCCCTGTACTCGATTCGTCTTGTCTGGGCCTGAGTGCTAGTTCTTTATTATGACAAATAATAAGTATATTATTAACAGAAAATTAGTTACTATTCTCTAATATAGTATTAAGTAAGAAATATCTAATACACGTAGTGAACGCGATTTTCATAGTTCTACCAGATTTGACTATGTGAAAGTCAATACCTGTCTAAAACTCATGTAAAAACTAGTATCCCAACATTCTCTTGTAGGCTTGTGTCTAGAAAATGAACCATGTGATCTGTTGGGCTGAAAGTACTTACTGAGACAAAGTAACAACAGGACATGGGTATATGGATGCTGGAAATGCACTACATAATGCGAGTGACTCTGATGGCTATTGCTGGAAACAATGAGAAGGTGAATCGCAAGAGATCAAAGCAAAGACAGTGAACATCAGCAGCCAGTCACATATCTGGCCTTCCAAACAAGGAAGGACTGATCTTGTGAGAGACCACGCTCAACATGTGAGTTTCTCTTTTTCTTCTTCTCTTTCTCTTCTGCAACAACACACCACGAACCCCATCTGCCCCATTTCCTTTGTTTCTCTGGTCATTTGCTGTTTCTTCTTTCAAGTTATACTGCCTTCTTAAACAGGCAGTATCCAGTAGGTTATCTGGTTCTCTTATATGGGACACGCGTACTAATACCGCCGCAGTGGTCTCTTTTCCCTTCGTTGTCCTTTAGACATTCGAGCTCTGTAAGTATCAAGCTACATCTGTTGTTGCGACCCGCCCCGGCCCAACAAACCGCCATGCCTCCCGCCGTGACCACTGCGCAGCCCCCCTCCCCAGACACGTCTGCCGACGATCACGATTATTTGGAGCTCGACCCGTACGCCGATCTCAGAGACGAACACGGAAACATAGTCGTTGAGATTCCGGGCGGACCGGCGATTAATCGGGCCCCCAGTGAAGCCCCAACCACAGGACATCTCGTTGCCAATGATGCTGGACTTCAACTCTCCGCGACAGCCTCTCAGGAAGACGTCCCTCGTTCCGAACCCATGTCCGCCTCTCCCAGCACTCTGTCTGAGCCACTGTCGAAGCGCCGTCGAGCGGACAGGTTCATTGACTCAATCCCTGCGAGCCGTGTGGAGCCACTTTATGACTCGATGATGGAGGAGTTCAAGCGAAAGGCGGATGCCCTGAACGCCCGGAGAGAAAAGAGCGACAGCAACGTCCGCCAGATTGATGTCGATGTAAAACACCACCGAGCTGAGATTGACCGTCTCCAAACTGAGATGGATAGTCACCGAGCTGCGTTTGAGCGTCACCAAGCTATGCTGCAGACGAAGCTGAACGAACGCGCCGTGGAGATGGTCGAACAGGCGGCCATCGCAAGGGCTCAAGAGGAGCTCCAGGATGAATGGCCAAGGATAGAACTTTTGGGTCAGAGAAGGGACAAGCTCCGAGCGGAGATGGTGTAACTATCCGCCCTGTACATCGATAATAACAACGGGCACTTAGTCAAATTCCTGCGCTGGCATCTGTGGTGGTGATTTCAAGTTGTAGATGTCTGCTCTAGATCTGCCTTTACTGGTGCTACCACTAGTAGAGTTGGTTACTACATGTACTAAGTAATGTGACTAGATTTGACCGGAAAAAAATTTTTTTAATATCTTTATTGGCTCTCTAACTCATTTGCTGCATTCTACTTTTATTCCATCTATGATAGACCTACAGCTAAGTTCCTTCGTCTTCACTACAGCTAGGTTTCATAAGTTTCCACCACGGGCCCAATTTCCCGCAATACCTGCGTATTTTAGACTAAATAAAAATTTATTCAAGAGTATTATATATAAAGGATAATTTTAAAATACATATTTAGTTAGAAAATTGGTCAGAGTAATTTTTTTCTATAGAAAATTCTTTTTCCTAAAGCCTGTATTACCTACTTTTTTGAGGATGAAGTTAGTCCAAAATTTCTTAAAAATTTCATATCCGAAAAATAAACCCCTTTAATATTAATCCATTTGAATAAAAATTATATAGTTATTCTCTTAAATATAAGAATATTCCTATTTAAAAAAAAAAGTATTGATTAAATATATAGTTTAATTACTTATTCTTAATAGTTTAAATTTTTGATACAATTTGGTCTAAGTTTATGGTTAAAAATCTCATAATTATGATGATTTACGTAAAAAGTTTATATCTAGAAAAATTTAGATTCGCCAATTTTCTAATTAAAATATTTTCTAATACCCTTACGATGTAATTTTGTTGAGAAATAAACCTTTGAAATATACAGGTTTTGCGGGAAAATGGGCTCGTGGCGGATACTTATGAACTAGTGCTAATATAATACATGTGTCTTCACTGCTGTAAGGAAGCTCAATTGAGTATGCTAGAAAAGCCTATTGTACGTACAGTACATACAGTACAAGACACTTTACACAAGGAAGGGGAAAAGGAAACAAAAGAAAAGAAAACATCTTGTGCAATGTCGCAATAGTACTATGGCCTGGGTTATGTAGGTTAGGTAGGAGTCTTAGTATGTATAATGCCCCTTCGCTGATTAGTCAGATCCCCATCGCCGACAACCTCCGAGGATAACCCGAGATCACCTGACATAACCTGACATGTCATGATATAACATGACACTCGACCAATGACAAGCTGCATTATTATGGAGTGGTTTGAATGGATGTAGTTCGAGATATTCCCTTATTCCTACTACGATATACGTACAGTAGTACGTTGACGATAGAGGTAATGACTGAATTGTCTCCAACTGTAGAGATGACGTCATCTATTCTATACTATATAGCTGCTGATAGTAATCAATTTAGATATATTTATATTAAAAAAAAACAATTGGTAAATGAGATAATGAAAGCACCGACGGCAAACCGAGTGTGAGTATACAAAGGTCCGCCCATCGATGGAAATCGAAGGAACCGGAACCGACCCGGTTCGCTGGATCCATACCAGGTACTGTACCTAGGTAGGTAGCATCATGCAACGCTTTAATAGTTTATTTTCTTTGGTGCCAGAATACCAACACATACGCAACCAAGCTCTCAACTCCGGCAAAAATCGTGAATCTTACGAGACTTGATTGATTCCGCAACATGGTGTAGTCTTCAGCCATGTGGTCGTTCAATTGTCGACTCAGGACGATAATGATTAGGATCATGTTCTGGTTGTTTCTTTCTATTCTCGTAGGTTCGTTTGATAGTAGGTAATTAGGTTCGATTAAGTAGCCTTGTCGGGCCCTGTCATGCTCACTATTCAATTAGCTTATACTGGAGCCACTGTATCATACGGTATGCACCGCTTCCTAGGTAGCCTCGATATACCTTACATCCGGGTGGTCAGATGGTCGTCCTGGGGTATGTTCCAGTCCGTTCTCTTGGTAGTACCATATGGCTGGGTTTCTATATTCAGAACCACGAAAGGTATATAAGACCCTGTCCTTCTCTAGCTGTTCATTTCATAGCGCATCATCATTATCATCAGTCAGACATACAAACACAAACAATACTACTGACCATTGGACCAACAAATCAATTCCTTGTCATTCCTTGATCGACCAGAAATCAATCACAAATACCTACATATCTAAATCAACAGCAATGTCCTCTAAACCAGACAACAACACCAGCCAAGACACCCCAAAACTGAACGACTTCGGCAGCAATCGCTGGATCCGCGATCCTGCTTCTCAGAAGAGACGCAGTGCCAGCGGCCGCGGCATGTTCTCCGGTCTCCAGGATGTCAAGCACTACAATGTGGACCATGGCTGGGCGAAACGGGATGTTGATCATCGGCCGGGGTTTTTGGAGAGTTTGTGGAATAGGTGAGTATCAACGTCCATTGAAGAAGAAAAAACGGCATAGTGACTGACGGACGGCTGACTGACTGATTTGTTGCGTCGGTTTAGTATTACTGGGAGCTCTTTTTAGCTGCCAGCAGAATCATAATAATCACCATCAGCATCATCATCCGCATCAGCATTATTACCGTTATTTGACGAACCCTCGTCCGTTCGGCGATTCTTGTCTGATCTCATCGTCTCATTCTTTCGATCATGAACATGATCATCATCTTCATCCCCCTCATCCTCCTCCACGACCACCGCTCCCCATCCTCCCGCCTCACGAAGTCTACGACGAAGCCATGTATCATGATCCAGCATTTGCAGAGCAACAACAACAGCAGCAGAAGAAGAAGCAGAGAATAGAAAAAAGTTGCACAGTTTCTTGATTTTTACTGACAGTGGAGGGCACCGTTGATTGTGAGAATTCAAAGATTTGTTCTGTTGTGTTTTTTGTTTTGTGTGCGAAGTTATCTATTGTATACAGTATACATGCGAATGTATATGTTTTATTAGCGCGGGCGTAGGACGGGAATGCTACTTGTTTTTTCCTTTTTTTTTGGTTGTTGTTTCGTTACTCGATTATGTAGTTTCTATGCTCTATCCATTAGACTTAGAACAGAGATCTGATCTGTGAAAAGATGATTTTTTCTTAAAAAATCACTTGAGCCTATTGTTCTCGTTGAACATATGTCGCCAGTACTCAGAGTTTCCTTAATTTTCCGAGGATGGTGCTCGCTTGTGTGGTTGAAAATATATCTGGAGTTTATATATATTTGTCCTGGGCTAGGCTTTTTGTACATACATACATACATACATACATACATACATCTTACTCCCTATTGTCTTTATCTGTAAGGGGGTTTTTTTTGCTTTATTCAGTTAATTACTATCTATTGATCCATTGTCATTGTCAGTATTCTAACTAAGAATAATATGTCCCTATTGTGGCTGATTCATCAGGTGCCGTGCCAGTATGCATGACAGACAGGACGATCAACAGGATGATCGATTCAATACCATTAGAGGTTGCGGTGATTTTACAGAAAATGACTGACTGAAAAGACAACCAAATGTCTTTAGCAGTGGTACGCCCTGCTTGAATGGTCTTGTGTTATCTGGTTGTGTTGTACGGTCCTGGATACGAAGTATATATATCTTTACGCATGGCACATACAGCTTGTGTAAGAAGATTTTCAGACAGAAGAGAATCATATTGGCCTAGCGAGCTCTCTAAAGAAAAGAATACGAAAGATAGAAGAAGAACTGAAATATAGGCTTATTATAAGCCAAAAACCCTCATATTCGGTAGATTTCTATCACCTTCCTTGTCGCGGGTTAGGTAGTTGCAGGGCTTCACAGCCAGATCGCAAACTCCCAGAACGCTGACAAAAAATGAGTATCTCGATCTTGTTCGATCTTATCTGGTGCAGTGATCAGTCACCTATCTTGTTACTCTTTGAAATGAGAAACGAATCTAAATCTCCTATTGAGCAGATGTTTTTACAGATCTCTACCATTGTTCTTTACTTGGTTCCAGGGAACAACCACATACTCCTGATGGTGCAAGGGGCTTAGCTTTCTAGATCTAAGATTTCAACGTCCAGACTCCAGAGAAAGACTGGTTCAGGGGACCAGATCCACGTACAGAATAGATCGAGCTCATATTGACCTCGGGAATTACTCCATACAGAGTACGGAGTCCCAGCCCGAAAATAAAATTACTGAGCAACACTCTGTAGTTGCAAGAATGGATGGAAGAGGAGAAGGGTTCTCAACGTCCAGTACGGAGTACAGACTCTCTCTATTCCATATCCCTGAATCTTCTCCAGACGCATCAACCGTTTTTGGTATGTCCTGAAGAAAGCTGATGCCAAGCCACCGTTGTAGATAATTACTACAAAGTAGATACTAGAGCGTTGATCTGTCGGTGGTCACTGTTTAGAAGGCAATAAACTTCGATAATCAGCACCAAGTCGGCACGCGCGTCTACGGGGTAGAATATTCTCTGGCCCAGAACTGCCGATCCCAGTTCTGCTCATCTAACTTTGAGTGGTCCAGAACACTGAACAGAGACTCGAGAGCGAGTCTAGCGACTTTGTTGAAATAGCTTGTGCTAAAGAAGTTGGTCGTTGGACTATGGAATTTGGAAATAGCACTACTTCATTATACGGAGTCCGTACGGAGTTAATCCGTACTCGATACTCCGTAGTAAGGGATAGAGGCAATAGTCTTGAGCATGGCGGAGACAACGTTTATTAGCTTGTCGATAATGAGATTTCTAGATAGGACTTGCCTTTATTATTGATCTTAATTAAGGAGTGCTCCGTACGGAGAAAACATTCAGGCTTCAGCACGGAGTTCTCGCACGTTGGACTAACCCAATGCCATCTTCGCGCGTATTCGAGGTGGGTCAACCGGTTGAGAAACTGCCGAACTGAAGGGAGGTTGTGAACTCCTTGAGGTTGGTAAAACCTGTGGAGAAAAGATCGGCATCACGTGTCCAGAAAGCTTGGAGGGGCGTGCTCTCATCAACGCAAAGTGCCGAGGCCGACCTCCCACTCATCCAGGACATGAATGTCTGGCATTCTAGGATTATTTTTGCATGTCCTCTCTCAAGAGAATAAGATAGAAACGACTGACCTCCCCTGACCAATGACGCTGCCACAAAGTCAAATGAAGCCACGAAACCGCCACTATCATGTTAGTGACCTGCCTAAGTCGGACCAAGGTCAGAAGAAATAAACTTAGGCTTTTAGGCAGGCAGTGACAAACCAGAGCTGGAAGGTTGAATCCACACGGCGATCCGTAGGAAAAGGCGGAAATGAAGGATCTTGGCGCAGCTTCCACAAATGGACTAGCCAGGAACCGGCGCACCGCGGTGGGCTGGGGCTAGTCCTGATAGGGTTTAGGGAAGGATCAGACCGCCAGGCTTGGAAGTCGCAACCTGAGACTGGCCGTCCTCCTAGCGTTCGTGACTTCCTTCTGCCCACCTTGCCAGTCGCGATGCGGTGCGACGTGGAAGAGGATTCTGTCAGCGATGAAGTGGAGAGCATTATTATTTGGCACGAAGATGGGTAAGTCTGTGAGATCGTAGGCTGGAAGCAGTTAAGACAGAATATTGCTTTGACGATTCTTGCCTACATACGGAGTACGGAGTACTATTATTGAGTCCGCGAGATCGAGTCTCTAGTGGATTGCCCGGTGATTAGGAAAGGGGCCGATATGTAACCCGAGACAAGCGGAAATTACTCCCACACCAGAACTAGTCACAGCACCTGTGAGCTGGAGTTGTTGAAAAAGCACAATTGACGAGTACTCCGTACTCATACTACATGGACGTGAGCGACCATCTGTCATGATGCAGCTGGTGAATACTTTTTCCGTCTGATATGATTATCAGTATCAAGTACTCCGTACGGATGAATACAGATTACTGGCATACAGGCGCCTCCTGCCCGGCATCTCCTTACCTCATTCGAACAAGGCTCCTCCTAATAAACTAGCTGAACTCGCCAATGAGCTTCGCGGGGTACCTGAAAGTGGAGGCACCGCAGCGCCGGTCGGGCTGCTTGCAGGGACGGCGTCGCTGGGCCACTTAACAAGTTCCCTTCTTGGCTATCGAACCTCCCTGCCAGCGCATCTAATTTCTCCAGCGATGACTGTGCGTCCAACAGCGTCTGGGGATGACTAGCCTAGCAAATCAGCTACGCCAGCCCCTGGGCCTGCCCCGGCTTGGACCTGAGGGACCCCTGAACCGTGGCACTCCTGCCGCGGCCGTCTCTTTTTCTTCGGGCCATCCCCCCTCTCCACGCTGATTTCTTTTCTTCCTCCTCCGGATCTCCAAGGCTCTGCGTCCTCTTCGCAACTTCGTTCCTTCGTACGATCCCTACCACCGCTTCACTCGTTTAGCGGGCATTCCTTACGACACGCGTTTTCTATTCGCATCCCACCACCGTTGATACTTCGAGAGTTGTTCTTTGGCATTGAATTCTGCGACGATGAAGGGCGCCTTTCTGACCGCTGCGGCGGCCCTCCTGGGGTCTGCCATGGCTGATGGCCACCACCGTCACGCCCACGAGGCCTTCCACCACCGTCGTGGCCTGGAGACTGCTCCCCTGTCGGCTGAGACCTGCGGTTGCACCACCAAAGTCATCACCTACTGGGGCTCTCCTACCCGTGAGTACCCTGATTTGAGCATCTTATCGCGAATTTGGGAGGACGCAGTGTTGGGAGTTGTCATGAGATAGCGAAGAGACGAGGCGAAGAAGTGAGACAACTGAGTGAACAACTTGCTGATTGATATTGCAGTCGTCCCCAACACCCCGAGCCCGACTCCCTCGACCGTCCAGCTCACCACGACTCTCAAGTCGACCAGCTACAGCACTGTGACCGTCACGGCTAGTCCTTCTCAATCCCCTTCGACTCCGGCGGTGCCGCTGCCCACTCCGGCCCTCACCACCTTCCACACTCCTGGTACCTACACCATTCCGGCTTCCACGGTCACCGTGTCGGCCGAGACTACCGTTCCTGTTCCCATGACGACTGCTGTGCCCCCGGGAACCCACACCGTTGGCGGTGTCACCACTGTTGTTGAGACCTCGACCACCATCGTCTGCCCCTACGCTACCATCAAGCCCTCGGGCACCACCGTCACCAGCGTGATTGAGAGCACGACCTACGTCTGCCCCTCTGCTGGCACCTACACCATTGCTCCCATCACTACCACTGTCTCCTCCAGCACTGTCCTGGTCATCCCGACCCCGGCCACCATCACCCCTGGCACCTACACCCAGCCTCAGCAGGTTGTGACTGTCACTGAGACCGACTACACCTATGTCTGCCCCTTCGCCACTGGTGCTCCCTCCAGCACTCCTGTCGCTTCCGTGAGCGCCCAGGTGACCCCGACTGCCGCCCCGCTGTCCTCGGTCGCTCCGGTGTCCTCTGCCGCTCCGCTGTCGATTGGCATCTCCGTCGGAGCTGCTTCTGCCAGCTCCAGCGCGGCTGCTCCCGCGGCGACCGGCGCCAGCGCCAGCAGCAACGGCGGTTCTCTGTTCAACACTAACCACTATGGTATGACCTACACGCCTTACACCTCCACCGGTGCTTGCCAGGACCAGAACACCATTGAGTCCGACATTGCCGACATCGCCAACAAGGGCTTCAAGGCTGTTCGTCTGTACTCCACTGACTGCAACGGCCTCGAGTACGTTGGCCAGGCTGCTGCCGCGCACGGTCTGAAGATGATTCTCGGTGTCTTCATCTCCAACACTGGTGTCTCTGGTGCTCAGAGCCAGGTCCAGCAGATCGCTTCCTGGGCTCAGTGGGACCTTGTTGACTTGATCGTTGTTGGCAACGAAGCCGTCTTCAGCGGCTACGTCACTGCCAGCGAGCTTGCCGGTTTCATCACCTCCAGCCTGTCGACCTTCAAGGCTGCGGGCTACACCGGCAAGATCACCACCACTGAGCCTCTTGACATCTGGCAGCAGTATGGCTCCACCCTCTGCGGTGTTGTTGACATCGTCGGTGCCAACGTTCACCCCTTCTTCAACTCTGATGTCTCTCCTCTCAACGCTGGTTCCTTCACCAAGAGCCAGATGCAAATTCTCGCCGGTGTCTGCCCTGGCAAGAGCGATGTCATCAACCTGGAGACTGGCTGGCCCACTGCTGGTAACGCCAACGGCTTGGCTGTTCCTGGTATCGCTGAGCAGCTCATTGCCCTGACCGGCATGGTGGCCGAGGTCGGCTCTGACTCCGTCTTCTTCTCCTATGCCAACGACCTGTGGAAGCCCCTGGGCGAGTTCGGCGTTGAGCGCAGCTGGGGTTGTGCTGACGTCTTCTAAACGGTCGATCCGATTGTGAAGCTCCCATCGTAAAGCGTTGGACATGGGTTTCGGCGGCGTTGGATGTTCGCTTTTTTTCTCTTTTTCGTCCTTTTTCTCTGCCAATACAGCCGCCTTGGTGGAGAGCTTCTGTTGAAAGCGTTGTTTGTTGATCTTCTGTACTAAATAATTCACGCTTTTGATGTAGTAGATATACATTATTTACTTCATGGTGTGCCGTGTTTACTTTTGGTCTCAGTGTATCTTTTTATCCTGTATATCTGTTAATTACATTGATGTTTGCTCATGATGCTTCGCTTCCTGTAGAACCAACACAGTAGGCAGTTCGAAATCCCTTGATCGAGATTCGGTCGGTCGAGTTTGTAGTGGCATTCGTAGTTCTCGTCTTGACAACATATCCATGTGCTGGTCTACATCTTCAGACGAAGTATCTTCTGGGGTCTCTGCTGTAATTATCCTGTCTTGTGCAGTTCCTTGTCATTATCCATCAACTTCATTCACCGAAAAAGGCTCATTCACGTAAATCATCCTCCACGTGCCTCCTTGGATGCTCAGTCGTCACTGAGTTGATAACATCTACTTCTGTCATTCACAACTCTGGCACACCCTAACTGAAAGAAGGAGATTAAGCGAAGACATTCACGTCTCAGCAATAGAAACATATACTCAGATGTGCTATGCTTGTGAATCTGACCAGCCGCTAAACTGAAAAGAGGAGGCAAAGCAAGGAAGTATTCACGTGTAGATACAGGAGTATATGGGTAGAAGACCTCCAACAGGGCGTTGTAATGAGCATGCTGATTCACTGATAGAAAATCACGGTGAATGTAGTTCTTGAACAGTCCTTGAGAGGCATAAATAACCCCTCAAATCCCCCTGGTCAAGTCTGCTGCTTCAATTTTTTTCTCATCACACCTTATATATATTTTAACTATATTGGGTAAAATATAAACATTCCATGATTCACTCTTTCTGAATACAACAGACTTCCTGAGTACGACTTTGCGAGTGTGATTTTCCACCAATGCTATGCGCCTTCATCATCAAACCTAATATATATTTTATACGACCTTCCATCGTGGATTCTTCCATATACAACGGACTTCCTGAGCATGACCACCCACAATTGCGTGCCTACATCATTGCACCGTGTATAGATTTTCTATACAACATTCCGTCATTCTTCTCGAATGCGACTTCACGAGTAGGACTTCCCCCTGGATGCTCCGGGAGTTCCATCATCGCCAAATCCATGGGGGAGAGCCTGTCATTTGTATCGATTATGCTGTGTGCTTGCTTGCTTGCTTGCTGCTGTACATGTGTATAGCATTCAACTCTCTTCGGCAAGAGGCTTGCAAGACAAGAGGCAAGAGTTCAGCCCCATACGGCACACCTTGGCAATGGCCTCGCTACTACCATTTACACATCTTGCCGGGAGTTGCTCATGGGATGGATTCCCACATCTTCTATCTGTCACGTGCCTTGTTTACTTTCCTCACGTGAATCTCACTCTACTGTCACGTGTGATACAAGATCAACATCACGTGTCTGTCAACATATCTATGAGTCACGTGCACCTCTTTGCCCTCACTTGAGACAACAACCAGGTATGTCCAGCAATCAAACAACCTCTTGGACAGATGCTGACATTATTTTTTTCAAGGCTCTCGAGTGTTCTCACGTCTTACTGTTTTCGAGATGCCAAGTGCCAGGTCGATCCAGTCCGGCGACAACCAAACATCCTCTGCGGCCCAAGATAGGAAACAGTGTGACGGTCCGATCTAGGCGGTGCACTAGGCGGTGAGGCATATTGCCGGCAGAATCCGTGAGATATCTCGCTGGACCTCGTAGATAGCTTCTTTCTCCCCCAGCTTAGTCTCTTCGTTCTGAACTGCCTCATAGCTTCTAGATAAACCTACTAGCTAATGGGATTTGGGTTTGTTACAAACAGAACCTGTCAATGCGAACGATCATCTAGTTTTGCGAGCGGTCTGCTGCAAATGTATGCGACTTTAAGGCCTTTGACGTGCATGTTGACTTGGAAGTTTTGGATTTCACCTTCCGGCATGTGGTTATACTTCGGATCATGTCCTATTCTTCGATATCCAAATTCTTGCATGAAGGCATCCGCTTCACGGCAGATTGCAGACAGATGGAATCTCCCTACGGAATCGGTCTGCAGCTGCCGCCAGCAAACCACTGAGTCACATTTCCGCGACATTTTAATATCGTTGTCACTATTCCAATATGCCTTCATTTCTCGGCACAGCGTCCTCCGTACTGTATGGTATACAAATGCTCTGTAGTCCTTCCGTTTGAATTCCTCCTGATTGCAGCAGACGTCTCCAGGCCTAAGTGTCTATCAACTTGCGTCAACACGCCGCCATGGCATGGCCCATGCAGTTGAGTTTGTGGAGAAAGTCAAGTTGAGAATTCAAGAAGCATCATCAAGTCACTTAGTTCAGTTCAGTTCAGTTCGGTCATCTGCCTTTTGGAGAGGAGGGGAGGGTGAAGGCCATTGAGATGCACGCAATACCTGCCTGCTTCGCAGCAGATGAATCAAACAAACAGAGAGAAATAAAATAAAGTCCTGAACTGGCGCTCTGTTGCTCTATTGCTTCCGAGCTTCTTGGTTACCTACTTTACCACCTACATGCCCTAGGTAAGTAGGTAATCAGTCCACTCCTGAGCTGTTCTCGTGACAGCAACGCAGGTACTCGAGTCTCGTCTTCCGTCCATGCACATACTCTGTACTACTGTACCTAAAAATAAGCATAATCTTCACCGATGCCGTACCTAGGCAGGCGGGTAGGGAGGTACCATTTCGAACACCTACAGATGGATTCGGGTTCATGCACGAGCGGGCGCTACCACCACTCCAGCGGTAATAGTCCGTGCACGAGCGGATGGTATCATTGTCCAGGAGGACAGGACATGACAGGATGGACGATTATTAGATAGAAGATAGATGGAAGAGATAATAATAATAATAACGATAATAAAAATAATACTGTTACCAGGCTATTGCACCTATTAGTTCAGATTCACCAAGGATATGCTGTCATGGCACCTGTTTTCTTTTCTTTTCTTTTCTTTTTTTTTAGGCCGAATCTGCTACAATTACTAATATTAGTATACAGTGATAATGATGCTATCTCATCTAGGTGTCTGAAAGTGTATGTACATAGTACACACATACAGAATAGTAGAGTACAGTGATATATGTCTATGCCTATGTCTACGCCATCAGTGTCTTCAGAAGTGAATGAGTGGATGGATAGATCAATGAAATTAAATGCAAGGAAATGAATTTCCCACTGAGTGAGCGTTCTTTGTGGGTACAGTTAGGATGTAGTACACTGGACTGTACAAGACTTGAAGAATCGGATTGGACTAACATCGTGATGAAACTCGTGCTTTAATTAATTATTGAATCGAGTACACTCGACTGACTCGACTGGACAGATAAGGCGTCATAGATTCGGGATACAGTCTGTTTGTTTCATTGATTGATTCATTGATTGGGTGGTTGGTTTATTTATCTGTCAACAGTCCGTTCTATCTGTTCACCAGAGAAGGTATACATAAATATTTATTTGTACACCAAATAGCGCCTTTTTTTTTTCAATAAATGTGAAAATCGCTGTTGACGGACAAATACGAGCTTGGCTTGGCTTCAGGTATCTAGGTAGTAAATATGGAAGATTATAAGTAGAAAACGAGATATTCACCAGGCGCCATACCAACAAAATAAATGATTGGACAAGTTCATGTATAGAAGACTCAAGTATCAGTTCTGCCAACCCCTCTCCACATCCACAGTCCTGTACACCGTGATTGCCATCGGATCCATACATGTATCTATCTGTCCAGGTGGTATCGTCGTAGCTCCTACAACGCCGGACTCATCACTTACCGTAGTCACATTGCTGACTGGCGATCCTCCCTGCATGCTGCTTCCGCTCTGACTCCCCTCCAAATCGCGCAACGTGGACGGTTTGCTGCCTGCCGCGAACCACCTGTGGACCACGAAGCCTTGCGGGATATCCTCGCAGTTGAGCCCCCGCCGCCGGATCTCCTCCGACTGGAGCATGCCGCTAGGCAAGGCCTCCAGGAACGGTCGGAGATACGGAAGGCACGCTGAGATCAGAGTGACGGTTTGCCAGACCTGCGCGCACATGAACCATGGCCAGAGGATGAGCGAGAGGGAGAGATGGGGCCGGGGACCTGACGGGTTGAAGGCGCGCGTATATGACATTTGGAGGGCGGTTGCGGCGATTTCACTGCACAGATATTAGCTTATTTTCTGCGTATGGTGACAGAGGGGATATACAAGAATCGAGTCGCGAAGCAGCTCATTACGATCACTTTCTTCTTCATGGGCATCTGGATCCGGTAGAGCATGAGCGCTGGAAGGGTGACCAGAATCAGCTCGGTCAGGATACTGATCCCGCCGAACGACCACCAGAATGCTGTCTGCCCATTCTGTCGTCAGTCTGGCAACGGCTGGGAAGAGTATGCATGCCTCACCATATCATGGCAGGTCCCCGCCACAATGTCCCAAACCCGGGACTGACGGCACTGGAAGATCACCGGGAAAATGGAAGACAGCATCCACGCGACGATGAACGCAGCATACCCCAGAGCCATGCGCTGGTACGACGGCACAACCGACAAGGTGCCGATAAGGAGGGTGATAAGAGAGAGCTTGGCCAGACAGATGGCAAGGATATGAAAGATTTCCGCGACATAAATGGTTTTCTCCATGAGAATGATCTGCTGCGTGTCGGCGGCTGTGGTGGTAGATTGCCCGAGGCCATTTTCTGCGGCGACGGAGACCCCAATACCCGCCACAACACTGCAGAGCTGTCGTTCTTCGTCAGTAGCAGTCGACAAGGCAGGAGAGTGGATCGCATACTAGAGCACCAACAGCAAACCCGTCATCGAGATCGTTCTTCTTCAGTGTCGACCGCTTGATGGCGATGCGCGTAGCGACCGCACAGCCAGATACAACAAGCAGAAACCACGTAACCACTTTCACTGTAACACTGTGATCTTCCATGATGCCGTTAAGGACGTAAACAGCAAGCTCAGAAGCGGCCCAGCAAATGCTTGGAAGAGCTATATCAGAGCTCTACGAGTGGCACGGACCACGACGTTCTCCTAACGTATCCATGTGGTCTGCAGCTCTGGCTCGACAAGGATATCCCCTTCTTTGCAGCATCTCATCCGTAGCAGTTCCTTCTGCGCCACTATGACATCTTGGGGGCCGTCATGACGAATGTGCAGAAACGCGCTTGTGAAGCTAAATTCGGAAGTAAGCACGTAGACAGCGGGCATAATTATAGTCCTTGTGTGATAAAGGACTAATCACGAGAATAAAAATAAATAGTGTCCAAGTTGAACTGGGGGCCACTAAGCGCAAGTCAAAATGCTGGTTGGGTGGCGGCAATTAGTTCCTTCAGCTGGATGCATGTCAGCGCGCCAAATGATTTATATAGATTAAACCGAGGAAATCAACGAGGCTGGTCATGTTAATAATGCAAAACTAAAGATAAGAAACAGCCGGCGTGGCTCACCATGCAGCTAGAGCCAGTACAGGCTGTGATCGAAACAAGCTTCTTCTCGTCTGAGTGCAATGGTTGCTGGACATGCCTATATATCAGTCTAGAGCGCCGTCTCAGATGGTTGAGTAGAAGACTGATTTCGCTTCTATTACCTGTCATTGAGCTGTTCCCCCGAAGACAATTTCGTTGTTGAGTTGCTCTCGATATGGAAGCAGGCCTGCAAATTCATTCATTGACTGATCTAGATGGGAAGGGCAGCAAAGTCGCAACTGTCGGGAATGTCCACGACAGAGATGCCTTGGAGCTGGCCCGAGTTGGGAAGAAGCAAGTTCTCGAGGTATGTACAGTACATGGCTTGAACAGTCGCTCAAAGACTAACAGAACCAAGCGCAGGTTTGGTTTCATGAGTATGGTCGGGTTTACGTGCAGTCTCATGATGACTTGGGAAGGGACGCTTGTGTTCGTTTGCCTTGGATGATATCTGTGCGGACTCGGGCTGATCTGTCCAGGGGCTTGATTGCTGGGCTTGAGAAGTACGTCCAGAATTCAGTCAATTGAATGAAACGCTAACCCGATGCCTCCAGCGGTGGACCAGCCGGTCTCCTGTACGGCTTCCTAGTCTGCTGGGTGGGAACGCTGAGCGTGGCTGTCGCAATGGGGGAGTTGGCGAGCATGCTCCCATCTGTATGATTCGCGCCTCGTTTTGGTCAACACGAGAAGAGCATGCTGATACCTCGCAAGGCAGCCGGGAAATACCACTGGACCAGCATTCTGGCGCCAGAACGCTCAAGACGATTTCTCAGCTACATTACTGGTATGTTAAAAAAAAAAGCACTCCAAGTCCAGCACTGACACAATGAAGGATGGGTTACCACCGCTGCCTGGATTGCGACGCCGACGGCCACGGCGCTTTCTTGGGCATTTGTCGTGCAGGGAGTCATCGCCATCAACAATCCGGATTACGAGCAAACGGGGTGGAAAACAATGTTGATCATGGATGCTGCGTTGCTGACGTGCATGGGCATCAATACCTGGCTGGGCTTCATCCTTCCTGTCATCGAAGTCCTGGTTCTGATCCTCCACATTCTTCGCGGTGTTGATTCCGATGGCCACTCTTGGCCCACATGGAAATGCACATGAGATCTTCACCACCTTCTTTAACGCTGGCGGCTGGCCAACACAGGGCTTGGCTGTCTGTCTTGGCCTACAGGGAACGGCATCCGCTTTTCTCGGTAGGGATTCACCTGTTTTGTATACATAATATTGCCAACGATCCGCTGACAGTCGCTAGGTACTGACGCTGCCATCCACGTGAGAAGAAACCTCCTGCAACTGTCGGCAGATCTGATCGGATTGCTAATCTTGCCCTGTAGATGTCCGAAGAGGTTGCAAATAGTACCGTGATCGTTCCACGATCGTTGATAGTCTCGATCCTCCTTAACGGATGTCAAGGACTCGCGGTGCTGGTTGTCTTCCTTCTCTGTGCTGGTGATCTGCGAGCTATTCTCGAGAGCGGATCGCAATTCCCGTTCGTCGAGATTCTGGCGAAACGCCTGGACAGCACCGGAGCGGCGACAAATCTGACAGCCTTGATAATGGCCCTAGGCGTGTTCTCTAACGTCGCTCTGTTGTCTTCCGGGAGCCGAATGCTTTGGTCTTTTTCAAGGGACCAGGCCCTGCCAGGCTGGCGACGGCTTCGTCAGGTAAGCTTCCCTTCACCGATGGCGTGATCCTGTTTCTATCCTGATTATTCTTCTTCCAAGGTCAACCGACGCACCGCGATACCAACTCAATGCACCTATCTCCTTGTCGTCCTGGGTATGCTTCTCTCGGTGATTAACCTTGGATCCTCGGCGGTCCTGCTGGACATTGTCTCGTTTGTCCTTGAGGCGCTCTATTGCTCATACGTGGTGGTTCTTTCTCTCCTCCTCTACCGCCGGTGGAGAGGAGATATTGCAGAGCCACGGGGCGATTATGGTATCTCGGTCGCCAATGAAACCGCCAAACGTACTCGATATACATGGGGTCCTTATCGAGTAAAAGGGTGGCTGGGGATTGCAAACAACATTGTGGCAATCATGTATTCCATCTTCATGATTTTCTTCGGATTCTGGCCATCAGTCGCACAGACAACTGCAGAAAACATGAACTATGCTGTGGTAGCGCTCGGCGTGGTTTCGATTGGAAGCATGGTGTATTATGTTGGCTGGGCACGAAAGCAGTACCGGGGTCCGATCGTCGAGGTCGAAGTTTCTGCTAACTGATGTAAATTAACAAACATTATCGGGTACGAAGCCAGGTAGCACTGTCGGAATCTGATATTAATAAGTCATGAGACGCGGCTGGAACATTCTGGTGACGCGGACTGCATCGTGGCTGCCCAGCGGCCAAGTTCGTGAGCATGTTCGTCAGTCAGGCCTCACGCGGGTATGAAGAAGCGGCAACAAAAGGATATGGATACTGATCAAGTTATTTGACAATGCTATATATTAATTCTCTTCAGGAAAAAAATGGGAAGAATACGAGAAAAAAAAAACCCCGTTCTGTCCAAATGCACGATATGGGTAAAACTCCCACATAGCCGCCCATGCCCTCCCATCCAGGTGTGGTATGCGTATGCTCAATGCTGACTGACCCACCTCCCAATCCATCCCAAGATGCAAAACGCCAGAACAAAACGAATGGGGAATATAGATTCGGACAATATTGGACACAGAAGGAGAATTCAACTTCTCGCTAAAGGAGAAGATTATCATGCGCCTCGTCGCTAAGACTTCTCAGAAATCGTAACCGTCTCTCAGACGCACTGAGGACACACCTCTCGTCCTCTTCTAAAGCGGACTCGCTCACCCACTCGTGGGGCAAATCACGATAATAGACAGGGCGTCCCCCGTCCAACGGCCGCTTGGCTGCCGCTGCAGCTGCGAACGATAAGCCATACTTCTGGCCCCACTGCCGCCGTTCAAACTCCATGAACCCCCCGAACACCTCGTCCGTGTTGGCAACCCAGATCGAGCTGCCATCAGGCGTGTAATCAGCCCCGCCGATCTCACCAAAAAAGTCGTGGACCTGACGAGTCTGGTACGTCTGGGCGTTGACGATGGAGATCCGGTCGGCTGGCTCACACATGAGAAGCGTTCGAGGACCTCCTCCGACCGGGGAGAACCGCAGAGACCGATAGCCCGCAACATCGGAATCGATCGTCTCCAGGGTACGCCACGTGCGCACATCCCAAATCTTCACCGTTTTGTCCTGGTTGCTCGTTGCGATGTGCAGCATGTCCGGAGACCAGGCACACGCAAAGCCAAAATCTTTATGCCCCCGCAGCGGCTGGATCGGCCGGCCCGTCTCCGCCTCAATGACCCACGCGACGGGAGAGTCGCCAATAACCACGCGAAGCCGGCCATCACTGGAGGTGTCCGTGCAGTTGATGGCACGAGACAGGGCGTGCTCCGCGACAAAAATGTTGGTCTCGCAGTCGAGGATGCGAAGGTGTTTGTCATTTGATGCAAACACCGCCACCGGAGACCGATTCGTGCGGTGCTGGATGATTTCAATATGGTTCGTGATCCCGTTGCGATCTCTCGTGACGAAGCCTTGGACATTGCCATCTTGCGTGCCATCAACATGCATGCAATACTCCCCACAGAATCCTCCAGCAATAGAAATGCCGAGTTTAGCCTTCATGGTGGAGATCTTCACCGGACCTTGAAACCCTGTTTCTGGCGATGGTTTCGACAGGTCGATCAAACACGTCAGATGATTGTACGTCGGGATCCACGAATACAGCCTCGATTCGTGAGAAAACTGGACGGTATTATGAGATGTGACGGACATGAGGTTTCGGAGTTGAAAGTGCTCGATCGTCGCTCGGCATTGCGTGTACATGGCCTTTTCTCGAAAGTAGAATTCTTCACAGGGGAGTTTCCTTTCGAACTACATTCACAGGTTAGCAACGGTCATGAGAGAAGAATAATGGTCAGAAGGTCGCGAACCCCGCTCGGCTTGTATTCCAGATTATGATACGAGGTGTACCACGCATCACGTAACGCCCGTGCATCCGCCCGATCAACCCGCAACTTCTCCCGCCAGGGGATCTGTTGAATATCATAAAAGTCGTGTTGGAAATCTGGAGGGCGAACAATCTTCTGCGGACGAATCCAATTCGCGACATTCGTAGCCTCAATTGACGGGCGAGGAACCTGAAGTCGCAGCGAACCTTTGAGCGAGCTGATGGAGGTTCGAGCGAGCCATTGCCGGATGAACTGCTCGATCGTGAGGTTCCGTTCGTGAGCTAAACAATCAACATGTCAGCAAACCTATGAAGTGAGACAGAGATCGGAAGGAGAAAAAAAAAACGTCTGTCTTACTCGATCCTTGCATTGGAGTTCCAAAGTGAGGATCTCCGTCAATTGGCTCCTCAGATTCAAAAGAGTCATGGTTGGCCGGACCTGCAGGCATAGGAAATCCCCATACGTCTGATTGTTGGGACACTGGCTGATAGAAAACATGTTGGTAAACATCGTGGTCCTCCATTCGCAGCGTGCTGTACGATTGTCTTATCTCATCTATATCATGCTCGTTGTCTCCCAGATAGAATTTCCTCGTGCCCTCTGGATCGCTGCCGTCATCCTCCGACTCGTCCCAGGATGACGATAGGGTGTCATAAATCAGTGAATCATAATCCTGAATGAGTTCACCGGCATTTTCATTCTCCGTATCTTCGGTAATAGCAACGTTATTCCCACCAGGCACGCTTTGGGCAAAATGAGGGAGAAAGGATTCCAGATCGGCATTATCGTTCATGTTGATAGAGGACACAGCGGCCTGCCCTGATTCGGGGACCTCAGCCATCTCCGAATCGGAGCCGAACCACTCAGCTGATACAGCAACAGCAGCTCCAGTAACTGAGGGATTATCTTCTTGCGGGGTAGTGACGTATGGACCGTGTGGGACTGCGAAACGTGGCGCGTCATCCGGTGTGCCATGTAAGGTATCGCTGTTGGGTCTCATTTGTGGTAGCTCTGGAGAATCCGGAGTGTTTGTACTCAAAAGGCTGTCATTCACAGGTTCTGAATTGTCCGGCGACCGTGCCGTAGAGGGCGAATATGGTATGTGAGATTCAATATTCGTGGGCGACATGAGAGCCGCACGAATACGGTCAAAACCCGATCCTAACGACTCCGTCATTTTCGACACAGTCAGAAAACCTCTGCGTAGTCGACGCTGACCGAATCTCTTGGTAATGTAAAAGCAGAACCGAGTTATTTAGTCTCGCAGACGGATAAGTGGAAGGCAAGCCGGGGCAGATCCGCGATTCATGCTCTCCCCTCCACCTTTGGGGTCGATCGGTCCCATACGCAACGCCCCATTCTTTCCCCTACGTTTCTTTTTCTTCCAGAAAAGAGCTCACTGCGAGTTGGGATCAAGAACCATACAGGCGGATCTTGATCCGGAAAGTTTCTGGCAGACACACCGGCCGCAATTCAGATATTGTTGCAGCTGTAAGCGACGGTCCGATCCGATCCGCGATGCCCACGGCCAAGGCAGAAATTCCAGGTCACTTCTGCAGTGTGGAATAATCCGAGTGGGCGGCACTGCGACGACCTCGGACAGGGATCCTACCACTCTAGTTAATTGGCACCCGCTGCAGCCACGCGTTCCTCCACAACCTACGCCCCCATGCCGTGGATTTCCTGCGTCGACAAGTCACGAGTGGAATCCGATCGGGACCGATCAGAGGAAGCGTTTTCCGCTGTTGTCGAATAGGCACCAGAGACCAGATGAAAGCTCCAAAGATACGTGATACACCACCCAAGACTCTGATCAATCCTCACAAGATAAGCTCCAGTGTGAGCATGCAGTGGTAAGATTGCGCAGCTAGTGGTACAATGCAGACCGTAGGAGCACAATATTGTTGGTAAGACGGTTGAGCAGTGAGGCGGTCAGCCTGACGCTTGATCGACTCAGCCAGCTTCCTTGCAAGCTATAGGGTAAGGTGACAAGGAATGAGGATTATTCCCTGCACGATAGCTGGAAGTATGAGAACAAGGACTAAGTGCAAGACGATATCATCAGCTTAAGATCGCACCATAAGAGAAGACCCCAGTGGCTATCTGATCGGGAACAAGCAACAAAGTCACGCCTGCTTATGGAGTACTTGGGTAGGATTGCGAGAGCAATTTCAGTCACATGTCGTATCACAGCTCGTTCGAGGAAATTCAAGTTGATGGGTCAACATCGATTTGCCATATGAAAGGCCAATCTTGAGGGTCCATGACACACGCAGGAAAAAGGTGCATAATAAGAAACTAAGGCTCGGAGATGTCACGGCGGCAAGTGCCAGTTCATGACGGGCGTCTTAGCTGGGGGAACCCGGCATCGCTGACAGCCTGCCAGATTCCAAGCAGCCTCCTCTATCGGCGGGGTAGCCGACAGAACAGTGACGGGTACCGGCGGGAAGCATGTGGGGTGGACAAATGCAGTGGACTGGGTTTACGGAGTAGAGGGGCATTGAGGCGGTGCAGCACGAGGAGGAATTGCGACTTACAACGTCCGTAGTGAAGAGAGACGACAAATTTAATTAAATTATTGCAGAAACGGGCGAGATGCAGAGTGCGGCTGAGAGCAGACCGCTGACAGAAATGCGAGAGGAGAGGAAAGACCGACAAGGAATGCGATCACCAGTATCTCTCCTCGTGCCGAGGGAGCTGTTTTCAGGGTGAACGGGAATAATGGATGGCCAAATGATGCGAGCTAAGTGAGAGAGTAGAGTGAGCAGCGAATCCCGTTGAATGTCACCGCTAGGCAAGGCGGGGAAGGAGCCGGGGAGAAGATCCTACGTGAATTTCAGCGCAGACCGAGCATGGAAAGCTGGGCCCGATCGCAATGAACCCCTGCCGAAGAAATTGAGATATACTGCTAGGTACCTGGTACCGGGGACCTGCCTAAGTAGTACTTACGGGTTGATGGTTCCAAGTTGATGGATGGAGATTGTTGGGCGAGCATGAGTGGGGGAAATATATTTCATGCAGCATCCACAATCGTCAAATCAACAAGCACAGCTTGATGCCATCATGGGTCTTGTCCGGAGTCTCCAATCTTGCTGACCTGGAATCGTTCAGTCAGCTCGCAGGGAGGAGACAGCAGGATGGTTAGGCATGCCCGGACCAACCCACCAAGTTGCTTCCTATCCCGGCCATCGGCGACCGCGTACCGCTTTGATGAGATTGACTCGCCGGAAAGGGAACAGCTTTTTTCCGGGGAGCTTGGTAAGCAACATCGGGTTGTCTCGGAAAATAAAATGATGACCAGGCAGTGAATACCCAACAGTAGTCACCACCTCCTCTGTAGGCAAATGTTCGATGGCACCTGCAGCCTGCGATCGAAAGGGAAAGGCCTCCAGGGGTGCTGCCAACTTCATCCAATACGAATCTTCAGACGACAGCCCGATGTGACAAGTCACAAAGAGGCAAGAATAGAAAAAGCAATACACACCCGTGGAAAAGACAGGATGCTGCTCCAGACAGTGATGTTTGGTACCATTTTGATCGGTCGCATGTCAAGACTCCTTTTCGCGCATCCTCATTGGCTCCTTCCATGAAGATTGCATTGCCTGCCCAGATAGATGGCCAGGTGCATGTGCCTACCGATCTGGTGGGGCCTAGTCCGCGAGACGGAAGAAGCACGAATGACCACGAGACGACAATGATACAATATGTATATTAGGTAGCTAAATACCAATGCTCATCACAAGAGATGTACAGTGGAAAAGAACACGACCACTCCCAGCAGTCAACGACAAAAGATACAAGATGATACCAGACATGCAATATCATTCCAAGAAAATGATAAAAAATATATCCATAAAAGATAAAAGAAAAGGCAGGAGGACGACTCCCGGGCGGGACAAGGCCCCCAACTAGTAGTCCGAATAGCCCTCGTACCCAGAGTGATATGACGAATATCCGCCGCCCGTCATGGGCGGCTGCGGCCACTGCCCCGCGTTGTTCCTGAGACGTCGGTCTGCAGAAAGGAAAAATGACAATGTCAGTGAAGCAGTTCCAAAAATGAAAGGAAACTTGAGCCATACCCTTTTCAAAGTCACGCCATCGCTTCATGGTGATCTTGGTATGATCAAATTCACCCTCTCCATCGCCGTGACCGTCCTTACCCGACTTATCCCCGGCCGTCTGGCGCGTGTCACCCCAGCTGAAATCGTCAAATTTCCAGTAGGCGTACGTCGGAAGGACAAAGTTCCAGATGGGCAACGAGGCCAGATAGATCAACATCCATACGACATAAACCAACCGATGAGCCGTCACGACAATCAGCACTCCGGGCAGACCCAGAATGAGGCCAAGAAGCACCAGAGGGATAATCTGAACGGGCTGCCTGATAATGGAGATAATCACGACATAGAAGGTGAAACTGATGGCCGCGGGCAAGACCAGGGTACCGACGAGCTCGATGAAGACAACGAACTGCATGCTGAAGCAAAAAGTACCGCACAAATCCCGCACCAGCACCAGCTCGAAGAGGTTGTGGACGGTACTGTTGATCCACCGACGACGCTGGGAGAGAAGCACCTTGAACTTGTCCGGCACGGTCGTTTTACAGACCGCCTGTGGGACAAAGACCTGCTTCCGCTTGGGGAACGTTTTGAGCATGAGCGTGGTCAGGTACCGATCCTCACCCAACAGAAGCAGGTTCTTCTTATGTAGGGTGTCGACGACATTCTCCGAGTAGTGCTCAACAATGTCGGGGTTAGCCAAGATCGGGACCCAGTAGTTCTGGCCTCCCTTGGGCGCCTTGATCCGGTACATGGAGAAACATCCCGGAAGACAGGTCACACCACCAAAAACAGATTCAAACGCCTTGGCCTGATGGTGGGAAATAAAGTATCTAGGATTGTGTCAGCCTAGAAGCAAAAAGACAATAGGAGGGAAAAAAAAGGAAAGAAAAAACAAGAGAGACAGAGAGAGATAGAGAGAGAAAGGGGTTGGTAACGTACTCAAAAACTTGGATCATGGTCACCCAGCTATCTGCCTTGTTGGCAATCTTCGTTTCACCGCACAGACCCATAATCTCAGGATCCTTCACCATGGCGGAGACCATGTGCGTCAGACTGTCCGGGAACACCTTGGTATCGGCATCTACCATCAGGACCATTTCGTAGAAATCCGGCGAGATGCCCGTGATGTTCCACAGACCGTTGAACATCTCATACTCCAGCTCCGTCATCCGCTCGTCAAACATGACTTTTTGCAAGAACGACATCAGGATGATCTGGCTGTCCCGCTTGCCACGGTTGCCGGGCTTGGATTGCGTGGCCTCTTCCGGGGTACCGCATTTGACAACGACCATCATCGGCACGCGCTGTTGCTTCTCTGGTGGCACGATCGACGTCTCGCCGTAGTCGTAGAATCCCGCGTAAACCTTGGCCATATTATGTCTCTTCGATCCGGTGGCAACAGCGACATACGAGTATGGTTGCACTTCCTCGGGAGGGATGGAAAAATCGCGCATCATTCCTAGGACAATATCTGGGGTCGACACGTCCTCGCCTTTGCCCTTGATTAATCCATCACAGATGACGATGATGGTCTTGTGGCTGTTGGGGTAATCCGTCATGGCGATCGAGTCCAGTGTCGTCCGAATGCCTTCCTCACCTTCGGAATAACAGGTCACGAGACACAGGGTGTGAGCTAACGGGAAACCAAACGGCTGCCAGTCCGGCGGTGGCTGGGGAATAACAGCTTCGTGGATGAATCCCCCGGGACCTTCATTGGAACCAACGAAAGTCGATTGCCGTTGATCAGTTCCCGACAACATCAAGCTTGTCCGGCTGTCCGCGGGATTGTGACGGGACATGCCATCTGCACTCACGCTGCCTCCACTACTGTTCTGACCGAGCTTGTAAATGGACGTGGACGCCGTGGGAACCAGACGCGATGTGGAATTCTGGCTGGCCATCGTTGTTGGTTGCTGGCGCATCTTGCCACCACCCACGGCATAGGGGCTGGAAAATCGAGATGTGGTGGGAAAGAAGCTCGCCCGTTTACTGACCCGATCAGGCACGGGAGGGTCTGTGAGACGAGGTCCGGGTCGATAGATGTCGTTCGACCAGTCTTCGATCTGCTGGGCACGCATCTTGGGATCCGAGGACATACTCGTCCGGGATGGGGCATATTTGCGCGACAGGAACCATTGGAAGATAAGGGCCATGACGAACTTGGCCACGACAATGGACAAGATGAAGGTCAGCGACACGTACAGAACCACTTTCGAAGCGATACAGCCCACCGTCTCGGTGTCGATGGAGCCGACTTTGATGATCTGGGAGAGGCACTTTCCGATCTGCTTATCAGCCGCGGACTGGAAGGCGTACGTAACGTCCGTACCCCGAACGTCGGGGTTCAACCGCAGTTCATCAAAGCGGGATGGGTACGACACCTGAGAGGTGTTGAACCACCGTAGGAGGTCGAGATCCAGAACGTCTCCGGAGTACACCATGAGGTTCCGGCTCTTGTTCTTCAAGTCATCCCACGTGAAGTAGACATCGCCAGAGGAGCGCAGGCTGTAGAAGGCGTTGCGTGCATCGCCCGAGAGGTGACACGCATACCCCAGATAATATGGTATCGTCAAATTAGGCTCACTGGAGCCATCTTGGTTGAACGCATGACAGGGGAAATACCAAGCGAGGTCGCCATTACTGTTGGTGGGGACATCAGAACCCGGGGCGAGAGTGATGAGCCCCTTGCAGGCGCCATTGACATTCTGGAAGAAAAAACTGCCATCCTGACCACCGAACTTATGCGGCAGGTCGTAGAGAACGTTGGCGCCGCCGGGAATGCCGGCTGCGGCCGGATGCTTGGACTCGGACAGATCGTAGGCTTGACCGTGGAAGATCATGTAACCTCTGCCCACCTGGTTGACCTGAAGACGGACCGGGGGCGTGCCACAGACCACTTCGGTGAAACCAAAAGTCAAAAAGCCGACAAACGTACAGATGAGCAAGATGACTCCAATAAGCCCCATTTTCTCACGCCAGGCTCGACGCTGCGCCTTGTTGGGCATACCGAAACATTTGAGGATGAAGTCGGGAGCCCAGAACGTGACGATGGCGCAGTAGGTATACCACAAGCTGGGGGGACGAATCTGCTCCGTGGCCTTCTGGCGCCGCTTTCCATGCGCGCTCGATGTTCTGCGAGACAACTTCCGTCTCTCCCGCTTGTTTGTCGGCGTCCGCTCGACCCGCTCCATCGGCTCGTTCAGATTACCATGTGCCCCGTAGAGGTCGCCCTTTCGGTCACCCTTCAAGTCGGAACTGTCCGTACTGCCTGTCTCGGGCTCCCCGTGACCCTCGACGACTGGATCGTTCCCGGTCGTAGACGGATACGTGGCCATGTTCTGAGCATGCTGTCGATATAGGTAGTTGGGGTGATCTCGATCGATTCGATTTCTCTCTGGACGGACCAAATGTCGCTTTCGACCCGGGGACGTCGTTTCCGCTTGCTCTGCATCTCGGGGACCTGCCGCGCCAACGGACGAAGTTGAGGGCTGATGACTATGACCTTGAGGGGAATAGGGCGAAGAAGGGATGTCTGTATATGCGCCCGTTTCGATATCACGGCGACGTCGTCTCGCGGACTCCCGAAACCCAGGTTGGGGTTCTTCGTGCCGGGATGGTGCGTTCGCTGGTCTTTGGGGCAGGGACATGTTGTATTCTTCTTCTAGATGATGGCGCCGAGACTGTTAATAATCCTTGCCAGCATTCCACGGTACGCGGCCGACATACCACGTTGGTCGTCAAACCATCCAAGGCGTGGGATGCCAAAAATAGATTCCCGTATCGATAATGCCTCCCAATCGCACCGTTATGACATCGATGTATCTCTGCCGTGCAGGCTCGCGACCGGACCAGAAGATTCGTATTCCTTGTAGTATCCCCTTTCACGAAAACCACCAGCCACTTTCTGCGGGCAATCGAAGGAAGAAACAAGGAAATTAAACGAGGCGGACGGCGATTTTAACCGCCAGAAGATGGAATGTAGGATGATGGAGATGTCGAAAGAAGAGGAGGGTCGAGGTTCGCCCGACCGGTCACTCTGGGCGATCTCCCTTTTGGGTGAAGCGACGGCAAGAAGGATTGAAAGCGAGCGACGAGAATAAGCCTCAGGCACCTGAGCGAGCGGCAGTAGTTAGAGAGAAGGGATAGATTCCTTCCGAAGGTGCCTGGCTGGGAGGATGTAACGCAGGAGTTCTGGAAAGACAGGCCAGGCCACCAAGGCCAGGTCAGGTCACGTTGAGGGGGGCAAAGACAGGGACCGGAGTGAGACAAACAGCACTTTACTGCACGGAGACTTGTCCTCAGGGGGCTTAGCTAGTCAAGATTTAGTATCGTACATGCACATCATGGGGGATTTTAGGCGAGAAAAGAGCGATTTTCATTATTCGCTAGGGTCGCAGAATTACAGACACAATGTACGGAGTAAAGGAGTCGTTTCTCGCATTCTCTTTTATTATTAGTGTTCCTATTATCCTTTGGCTGTTACTGTTGTGCTAGCAACCCTGTCAGGTGCGCCCCGGAGCCTTCCCCAGTAACGAACGGGGGGAGGGGAGCAACACCCACAAATGGAAGCCCACCTCGTAAAAGTTCCCAGGATAGAACGCTAAGCCGCGATCGCGCCTTTTCGAGGACTATCAGTGGCTCATCCCGGCATGGTGGGGTTGGCCAGCAAGACATTGCCAAGTGATGGGCTGCCATGGGCACGCCCTGACTGAGCATCTTGTTTTATTATTATTTGCAGTCACTGTCAGTCGTCGCTGTCGTTTCCGTCGTCCGTAGAATCGCCGCGAAGGCCACGGCTGCGCGCGAGGCCCCTTCTAATTGGCCGCCTACAGCCGTGCAGTCACCTGACCAGCGCGACCACGGCGCCTGCTGGATACGGGGCTCCAGTCGTTCCAAGCAGCCCCTTCTATTTTGGGCAACAACCACCCGCCGATGATGCAAGAAGAAATTGCGGCTCCTGTGGCCTAGTTTGGCGTGCATTTGCCATACTCTGTACTCCGTACAAACAACCGCCTTCCAACTAGCCCCAGCAAGATCCTAAGGGATCGATGCGCACAATTTCCTGCTTTTCCTCAACGTTCTCTTTGCTTCCTGTCTTCGCTAATTACTGCGTACCGTACTATTCTCTGTGATTAGTAAGCAAGGCGCCGAGGTGCAACCGCCAAGCCAAGGAATAAATAAGCAAGGAAGAATAATAATAATACGACAACGGACAGCTCTAATATATACCACTTGGATAGCCAGAGTCAGCCTTTTTGACAAGCCAGATCTCTCTCTCTCTCTCTCTCTCTTGCTTCTAACGTGCTCCCAGATTAGACGGTTCCCTACTGGGTAACAGGGACTCCGTACCTAGGTACAGCACCAAGTTGTTGCAACACAGGGTGTGTAAGCCAAAAAAAAAAAGCAGAAGAATCAATACACTTTCCGTGTACGTGTTTCCCATCAGATTCTCTTGTCTCTCCAGAGTACTCTATCCTGTAATCAGCGATCACTTTACGTATGTCGAGTATTCACTCACCGCGCGAAGATCAAGCAATTTGTTGACGAAAACACTGCCTGCAGATGCATTGATTGGGGCATTTTTCCATAACATCACGACACCACTCGAGTGTTCCATGGTGCCACTGTCCCCTGTCATGACCCTTATGCGGCTCCATTGCCATGCGTATCGCGATGGGAGTCGATTACGAGTGACATCATCTGCGGATACAATAGTTTTGTCGATCATAATAGGTCGAGCAGGGAACCGTTAATGGTAAACTCGGTCTCCCGAGGTCGTCAGCCTGCCCCCAAAGATGGTATGGCCCGTCCGGGAGAGAAGGCCAAAATAAAAATATGGTTAAAAGACAGCCGCGCGGAATAATAGGGCTGATATCATCATTATCACAGCGATCATAGATCGAAGGATGTGAGTGATAGCAGGTCAAACCGATCATCGATGACCCATGGCAGCCTTGGCAGGCAGGGACAGACCCTCAAAGGCTAACTGATCCCTGGCGCCGATGGCATCTGTGGGGAACCAGTGAACATTATTCATTGGCATGTGCATCTGATTAGTGCTCTGTCCGGGTGTGCGGACTACTCTGTATTACGGTGGTAAATTACACGGTACCGTCCGACCGGATGTGTCTCCGAAAAATTGTCCAAGTCACCACGCAGTAGCTAAGCGATGTCGATTTGCCCTTCGGTGTGGCTCAGCACGTCACTATCACTATAATTAGGGGACGACGACAGCCTTGTCGTAAGACATCTGCAGTCTTACGCCGCCGCGTGTCTCTACGTCCCTTGGATAGGGTTTGGAGGCAAACTCAGCCTGCGGTCAGGAGAAATGCTGGAGGCAAAACCATGAAGAGCAAAAATTTAAAAAAAAAATCATAGCCCCTCACGATTCAGCAATTAGGTAGCACGCAGAGCAATACGAATTCGATGTGGCCCGAAGGACGAGTGGGATCCCACTGCTTACGGGTCTTGGCCTTCAGAGCCACTCAAGAACATGATGCCAGCCATGTGCATTCAGACGGACAGAGAGCGCTTGAGAATCCTTCGTGTGCCGCTGTTGCTGCCTTTCTCTTTTTGATTCTTTTTTTCTAGCTCTATTTCTTACCTCCCATCGTCGTCGCTACTCGCGAGTCAACTCCATACGACAAGCGAACAATGCATGGAGAAGAGGCTTATTAGATGTAGACTAGCAGTGTCTCCAAACAACGGCACGGTACGGAGTAGTAGCAGAACAATAAAGGGGCATGGGAAGTCTGTGATATTGCTGCCCCCCCTTTTTTTTGCTCCCAGAGCTCCTTGTCATCTCTTGTATCAATTGGATCTGCTCTCAGTGAAGCCATCTGCCGTGGAGGCTAGCAGGGTGTTTTTGAAGCAAGAATAGCTCTGGTGGGTATTAACTTCCACAGCCGGATCCAGATCGGTCGTTACTTCCGCATTGCCTCTGCTGAGCACAAGTCGAGTGTGCAGGCAACAATTGATATTCCCATCGAACATGTCTCTAAAAGGATTTTGAACGGCTTTAGTTTGGTTATGAGTGATTGTTCATGAATAATTGGTGGTCTAAAAAGGCACGTCAGCGATCGCATCAGCGCCAATCTGACCGAGTATCGGCTGGCACATCATTTCCGGACAGTGGAGCAGGCAGCGCGCTTGGCAGCCAGGAGAACAGACAAGCCAGAGGCAGAGGCAGGCTTGTGCACATCTCCCACTTATGAACTCGGTGCCTACCTAATTTACTCCATGCGGATGGCGCAAGTTCAGTACCTGAGGAATCCTAGGTACTCCCAACAGAGGATGTCTTAAGTCAACCAGCCACCACCCCTCGCCAGATCATTCCATTCCTTTGCTGCACACCGGTTGCATGCGCCGGTATTGTCTAAGAATAAAACAGTAACACTAGCTGCAGACTTGCAGGCCCTCAGTTTGGCTGCAAGAGCTAAACTTAGACCTTTTTTTTTGGTATTGGTCAATCTGATCCCCGGCCGAACCGGACATCGGGGTTTTGGCGCTCAGCTTTTGCTCCGCAGCCCAAAAAGACAACCTCATCGCGTTGGCCCTCGAGTTTCGACATCCCCTCCGAAGCGCTCTGGCAAGAGAGGGGGAAACTAAGGGTGATCGAGTGTCTGAAAGAAAAAGGAGAGAATCTCGACAGCCCAAGGGGAGGAGGTTCTCAGTGGGTGCTGGTCAGACTGGGTACCTTTACAGGTGAGGGTGTTCCGTTCGTACCTCAATTCTTCTTCCCTCTCAATTGCAGTCCATTCGAAGATTGTTAGTGCGTGTGGAATTGGATGAGAGGACCTGGATTGCTGGTCACACTCTGCTGCCATTGCATCGAAGACAGTGGATTAATCATGTCCTTTACACAGGTAGTCACCACCCGGCAGCATTCCCTGTCACAGTAACCATTCCTCCCCCCGCACCGCCTCTTGTTGGTTTCGCAGCCTTGATGAACGCCCAGACGACGGCGCGTATCGCTGCAGATATCAGATTTTGTTTTCAAGCACACTACCTGGCCGACAATACAGAAGTGACTGTGCTTGCTTTATGATCTAGAACCGTTTTCAATACCAGACGCACCCCGACCGACCGTGATTCTTGTTGTGGACTGCGACCTAGCGAGTGACCAAAGAACCTGATTCATACGCTCGAGATGGCCAGTCCAGATACAGACGCATTTCGCCCGCCCATCTCCCCTCCACCACCTGTCTACCTTCGATCTTCTCCTCCTCCGCCGACTCCGCCGGGTGCAGAACAGGCATCGCCCAAATCCAAACAGCCAGCGATCCGCAGAAAACCCGTTCCAACTGCTCAGATACAGGTCGATGGGAATGCCTTGAAGATCGACAACTCCTCGGAGATTCCCGACGCCCACAACTCATCGTCTTCCCTCGTTGATGCGCTGTCGAATATGGACATCTCCCACCAGATGGAACAGGGGTCCGATGCCGCCAATTTAACCGAATTCCCTCCTCGAAGGGATTCTATCCCACCTATACAGCTCCCTCAACCTCTTACGAACAGACACACCTCTGCCAGCACGGGTTCTTGGTCATTAGTAGGTTCGAACGAGAATGATGATGGCCAGAAGCGGGAATCTACTGTTGGACAGGACACATCCAGTAAAAGTCCGCATCTGTCCAACTCGTCCGACGCCAGTCTGGATAGCGCGGCACAGCCAATGGAATACCAACCTCTGCAGTACCACCATCAGACCTTCCCCGAGGGGTCCGCCGGTCGAAAAGCCTCGGGACCGATTGGGACGTATTCCGGTTCGTCCTCCGCGGAGCATCTCGCCTCTTCGAACCAACATCTGGCTCCGGGGCGGGCCAGTTACGCAGGGCCGGGGATTCCCCGACCAACTTCTGCGTATTCCTCCACATCCGATCTTGCGGGCCGTGGACGCACTCGCTCGCCAAATCAGTCCCCCGGTGTGCATACGCGTGCGCCGTCCTCCCACTCTGGGGCATCTCCTGATGTCCGGCCGATGTCGTCCTTCGTCGACCTCCTCACTGCCTCGTATCCGCAGCCATCGCCGTCTCCTGCCGGCCTCAACAATGACCATCTGCGCATGTCGCTTGGGAACAATGTGTCTCTGCTGAGCCACAAGCAGACGTTCGAAATGTACCTGGCCAACGTCAAGAAGACCAACGATCCTGCGGTTCAGTATGAGTTTGCAGTCTTCATGGTCAATGCAATCCAAGAGATGAAGGACTTGGACGATGGTGCGAGTACGGTATCCGGGGATAAAGATCCCGACGTCACACGAGCACGTCTGCTCTCCGAGGCTAAATCTATTCTTCAGCGGCTTGCCGATCGAAGCTATCCCTATGCACAGTACTATCTGGCGGACGGCTACGCGTCGGGACTCTTTAACAAAGGGAAGGAAGACTATGACCGCGCGTTGCCTCTCTTCGTCGCGGCCAGCAAGCACGGGCACGCTGAGGCCGGTTACCGGGCAGGGTTGTGCAACGAGTTCGGCTGGGGATGCAGGGTCGATGGTTCGAAGGCAGCGCAGTTCTACCGCCAAGCAGCTTCTAAGAACCACCCGGGAGCGATGCTGCGTCTTGGTCGTGCGTGTCTGTCAGGCGACATGGGTCTGGGCAAACGCTACCGCGAAGGCGTGAAGTGGTTGAAACGCGCCGCCGAGGCGGCAGATTTCCAGTACAACTCCGCTCCGTACGAGCTCGGACTCTTGCATGAGACGGGATTCGGCGACGATGTCTTCCCCGACCCATCTTATGCTGCGCAGCTTTTCACGAAGTCGGCCGAATTGGGCCATGTGGAAGCGAGCTACCGGCTGGGGGATGCGTACGAGCATGGCAAGCTCAACTGTCCTCGCGATCCCGCACTCAGCATTCATTTCTATACCGGGGCAGCACAGAAGGGGCATCCGTTAGCGATGATGGCTCTGTGTGCGTGGTATCTGGTCGGCGCAGAACCGGTCTTGGAGAAGGACGAGAACGAGGCGTATGAGTGGGCCCGGCAGGCTGCAGAATTAGGTAGGTTGCATCTATACTAATAGGTACTCTGGTGGACAATTCTGACATATACAGGCCTCGCCAAGGCGCAATATGCTGTTGGCTATTTCACGGAGATGGGCATTGGCTGTCGTCGCGATCCTCTTGAAGCCAACGTGTGGTACGTCAAAGCGGCCGACCAAGGCGACGAAAGAGCGAAGCATCGACTGGCAGCGATCCAGGCGGCGTCGGAGGGCGCCGATCCAAAGAAGGCAGCAGCAGGCGCCATTGGAGGCAAAGATAAGCGAAAAGCGAAGGGTGAGTGAAGCCGCTGAGACACAGTTTGGGAAAGTGGGCTAACAATGATACTCAGACGGCGAGAAGAGTACAAAAAAGCGATTTGGCCTGTTCTAATTGAAGCTGGGTTGCCAACAAAATGTTATGCCGTGGTCTCGATACGCGATCTCCCAGATCACAAGTCACGGCGCATCATCATCTCCAAATCTAATTGTCTTCTCCTCGGCAACTTCGAACCCATGAATCAGCGCCGAGCCAGTGGGTTATCTACCTATTTGACGCCGCGTACACTACCCAAGTCGTTATCCGTTCTGAGAGATTTCACTTCGCCTCGACCGCGCCTGCGGTGGTAATACGCTTTCCTCTATTAATCTCCTTTTCCTCGAGCAGCACATATCCCTACGCCCATGCAGCCTTGTCTTTGTATTTATCACCATTTCTTCTTGCTTGTTCTATGGGGGGAAAAAGACAAGAGAAAAATATCTTTCACAGTTTTCTCCTTTTTCTTTTCTTTTCTTTTCTTTTTTTGGCGACGAATAATCGACATAGAAGTCGATGTCTATATTGATGGAGAGGGACGGCAAGTCATCGACATCATGCATCCAAGCGTTGTCTCCGGCGGCATATCATCTCGTTGTTTACTCTTCACTCTCTGTTTCTTCATTCCAACTCCAACCTTCCTGGAGAAGAGAGCATGCATGTCAGAGACTGGTGTCTTTTCTCTTCTCTCTCTCTCTCTCTCTCTTTCTCTCTTTTTTTTTTCTTTTTTTTTTGCATTTGTGTTTCACTGATGCCATTATCTCATTTCCTCGTCTTAAGGCTGACACCCCACCCACCGGAGCGTTTCTATCTAATTCTTCTTCTTTTACTACCTACTTAATTCCCTCCTCACGATTATTGATTGGTTGGTCTCTTTGCCTGCAACCCGGAGTCTGTTCTGCAATTTTTTTTTGTTTCTCTGGCGTTATCTGTTTTGTTCTATTTAACTGGATCGGGGAAAATGTGCATGATCTTTTTTTTTTGTTTTTCATTTTATTTGATTTGATCCTGTTGTTTATTTTTTGCACATGTAGCTAGGTCCATTGCCATCGAGAACTTCAGATATTAATATATTAATATCGAAAGTCAATAGCGGGTGGGTGGATGGACGGTTAAAAAGAATAGGAGTGAAGTGAGTGAGTGATCTGATCGTGTCCAAACATACCCCCAAATTAAATGAATGGATGAATAAATAAATATTTATCAGCTTAACTGTCTAGACCGCGTGCTTAAGGCCTAGCTATTCTCAGGGAGCGTACCTCGCTCAATCGTTTCTTTCCTATGCACATATAGATATATATATATCCGTGTATGAGGACCCTCCCTCTCTCCCTTCCCCAACTTCTCCACCCACCATCAATTAATCGATGACTCCTCATTTCATGCTAAGAAGGATATACGACGTCATCCGTCCATTCTGGGTATATTGATCCTTTATCAGTAAGTAGAACAACTCTATCCCTTGATATGTACTCCGTGTGCTTAGGTGCATAATGCATCTTGTTATCTTATCTCCCAGTCTGGTGACACATGCCCCATATCTCATGTGTGGACTTGAGGCCTGAGAGTCCAACACGGACGGCCCGTTCCAAGGAAGATGAGCAGAGAATGCTGTATGTACTGTACATACTAGCTACGTAAACTATATATAGCAGCAAATGTATGTGTGTACTGTACTCCGTACAGTACAAAAAAGTGCATGCATCCTGCGGAGTTTGCTCCGAGTCCAGCCCAACAAGTTGACACTGGACAGACAACTATCTAACCTACCTAGGTAGATATCTACCTAAAATGAAATGCGGGGAAGATGAGACCCCTCTTCCGTCCAGACCAGATTCGAATATTGCTTATGAGCACTATCACAAGACTTGATGGCCTCTTCTTTTTCTCTTGTCGTCTTTTCTGCTATTTATTTTATTTATTTCTCTCGTAATCGTCAGCTCGATTTTCCAGACAGAAAAACAGACAGATAATAAGAACGACCTATATATATACCATTCCACACCATCCCTCCATCCATCCATCCATACCATATATTATACAATATTACTTCAATAGTCAGTCTACGGTATGATTTAACCAATGTCTGAATTTGAAGAAATCCTTTTCTTGTCGTACTTTGTTTGCTTAGCCCCGCCTTTTTGTTTGGTTTCCCCCTCTCTTTTTTGGAACAGATTGATCAATCTGATAGATTGTTGATGCGATTCTTGGGACCAGCAACATACCTATATATATAGCTAGGCGAGGTAAGCAAGCAAAAGCAAGAAGAAGCAAAGAAGCAGTTATTATCTGTCCCATCTTGAAATAGTATCATCTCTGAGGTATTCATTTTCTGTCTTTTTTTTCTTTTTCATTTTTTTCTTTTCTTTTCTTTTCTTTTTTCTTTCTTTCTTTTTTTTTTCTTTTTTGTTTTCTTTATCACCAGCGGCCGCTGATTGATTTCGATGCACACAACAGAAGCAGACACAGACAATGGCAACGCCAGGATCCTCATCGATATCCTCCATGCAGAATCCCTCCCTGTTCCTCTACGGCCCAGGAGATGCAAAATACGGCGAACGACCCATCCCACAGATCGAAGAGCCGGACGATGTCATCGTGAGAGTGGCGTATACGGGGGTTTGCGGGAGTGATGTACATACACCTCATATCCATCTCGCACATTCTCGTGAGAGAAAAATATGATATACAGCTGACTTCTTCAGGTACACTTCTGGGTCCACGGCGGCATGAAACGGCACGTCTCCCCCGACAACCCCCTCGTCATGGGCCACGAAGCTTCCGGCATCGTGCACCAGGTTGGCCCCAGCGTGACCGATATCAAGCCCGGCGACCACGTCGCCCTCGAACCGGGCTACTCCTGTCGCAACTGCGCGCGGTGCAAGGCCGGCCGGTACAATCTCTGCCCGAAGATGCGCTTTGCGGGCGATCCGCCTGTTGGCCATGGCACGCTGACGAAGTTCTTTAAGCTGCCGGCTGATTACTGCTATAAGATTCCTGCGGAGAGTTCCATCGGCCTTGAAGAGGCTGTCCTGATTGAACCCCTGGCTGTCGCCGTTCACACGGCGCGGCAAGTCGGCGTCACGCCCGGCGACCAGGTCGTCGTCTTTGGCGCGGGGACAATCGGGCTGCTCTGTGCGGCTGTGGCTAGAGAGTTCGGAGCCAGCAAGATCGTCGCGGTCGATATCAATGGGGAGAAGTTGCGGTTTGCGGAGAAGTTTTTGGGCAGTAGCAACAGCAGCAACAGTCTGGGAACGTACAAACCGGACTCAACGCTCTCGTCCGAAGAAAACGCCCAGCGGATCGTGGAGACATACAACCTAGGATCAACCACCGCGTCGCCCGCAGACGACGGCCTCGCCGGCGCAGACATCGTCATCGACGCGACAGGCGCCGAGCCCTGCATTCAAACAGGCATCCACGTCCTCCGCACGGGCGGCACATTCATCCAGACAGGGCTGGGCAAGCACACGGTCGCGTTCCCCATCACGACCGTCGCGAACCGCGAGCTGACAGTCAAAGGCTGTTTCCGGTATGGACCAGGCGACTACAAGTTGGCCATCGCGTTGGCGAGCGAAGGCAGGATCCCACCGTTGAAGACGCTCATCACGAAGGTCCTCCCTTTCGAACAGGCGACAGAGGCGTGGGAGACGACGAGACGGGGGGAGGGGATTAAGACGTTGATTCGGGGGGTGCAGGATTAGAAGGCACCATCGTATATAGTGCAAGTCAGAAAGCGAAGCAAGGTGATGGTGATTCTATTAATCTGTCAGCAGTCAGTCAGTCGAGTTCATCTGCTTAAGCGATGGAAGGGAGCGGAATGGAGGCAGTTGCGAGATGGAATTAATTCAACTCACGAGATTGACAAATGACCACGCACATGACTCGTCATCTACTTCAATTCATTGTGCCACACTCCGTATATACTGCCTTGAATAACTGCAAAATAACTGTAAAAATTCTCTTGTAGATCATTCCAGGAAAAAAAGTCCCTCAGCACAAGCCATATAGTAACAACAACGATAAATCAGAAATCACCAGACGCATTGATCGATCCTCCGACCTAGATACCTAACTATTCATTTGAAGCGTGGACATGGAATTCTATCTGTTAGCCAAAGAGATATATGTGCAACGCTCATCAGACGTAACCAAACACATGTACATACATACTGTACGGCTAGCTTACAGCCTCGCCACACCAACATCTGCATCATTAATACCCCCTCTTTCGTTTAAACTCGTTGATCAACGGCTCCCCCCTCTCCAACCGCCCCAGATTCACCTTTAGCACGTTCAGCGCCCGCACAAAGTACTCGATGCCCAGGCCGCTGATATGCGGGCTGATCTGGACGTTGGGCGCGTCCCACAGCGGGTTGTCAGCCGGCAAGGGCTCGGGATCTGTCACGTCCAACGCAGCGCCGCTCAGCTCGCCGTTCTTGAGCGCCGCAATGAGCGCGTCCTGGTCGATGATCTTGCCGCGGGAGATGTTGGTGATGAATGGCTTGCGTGATTTCCGCGGTGAATGCGATGAAAGGATGGCGAATTCTTCCGCGCCGAGGAGATGCGTCGTCGCTGGCGTCAGCGGGAGCGACACCACCACGTGGTCCAGGCCCAGGGCGAGGAACTTCCGCAGAGACGCCTTGTCGGTTCCGTGGTGCCACGAGATCGGCAGTGTTCCGTCAGGGTCTCCAGTCCCAGGCACGATGTATCCATTGTCACGGCGCGACTCGGGTGTGTCGCGAGGCGATGCCGTATAGGCGAGCACTTCCATGCCCAGGGCGACAGCGACGCGTCCGACTAGGTAACAATTAGCAAACTTCATCCAATCTGGCAAATTGCAAGATGGTATGATAATGACCAACTTTGACGTCCAATACTTCCATACCCCAGTATCCCCACTCGCTTCCCCACGTGGTCTTCGACGCTGGTCCGAAACGAGCTCCATTTCTTCCACTCGTGCTTCTTCTGCGCCTCGTAGAGCTCATTGTACTGCTTCGACGCCACGAGCCAGTTCATCACCGTCCACTCTGCGATCGGCGGGCCGTGGATGCCCGAGCTCGTGGTGATGGGGACATTGGTGTCGGTGACGATGGGCTCCTTGAGGAGGTGATCGACGCCGGCGGAGAAGGAGTGTAGGAGCTTCAGGCTGGAGGATGTCAGTATCAATCCTGCCGTTCCTTGATAATTCTTATGCACGTACTTAGGGACTTGTTGCGGAGTGGGGATGTGTCGGAACGAGGTCGCCAGAATGGTCGTTTTCTTGAGAATCTCTGCGCAAGATGCTGTGTCAGCTGGACCATTCGCTCTTTCTGACAGTTTCAAAACAATGGCCAAGATCGAATTCCATCCCACTTACCGCTTGGGATAACGTCAATAGTGTCGGTCAGGGAGATCTGCAGATGGGTGATTTCAATGTTGGGGAAGGTCTTTCGGAGATCGTCGAGCGTGTCTTCCGGCACGGGCGCGGGGAGCAGGATGAGCAGGTGCTCCTGGTAGTGTGGTGCCTCTCCCATGGTCTTCAGTCACGAGTGATCCGATTGACCAGCTCTGGATCCAATCTGCCTGCCGAGCTGGTATGTGTCGACGAAGTGAGGATTTCGGATGGAGAAGAGGGGAATAGTGGGGAGATGGCGGGTTGATAAGCCGGTTATCTCGACGAGATTCGCGTTAGAAAGGAACAGCAACCCGATTGAGAATTGATTGTTAGGTCGACTCGTCCAATATAAGATACTGTACTGTATCTCAATAACTTAACATATCAATCAATTCTTGCTAGAATTACAAATCAACGTCACACGCCATAGTCCAGTTCCGTCGCGCTACCAGATAAGAGTCCCGCAGCGGGGTTATCTTCACGCCATCCCACCCAAAGACAGCGCCATTGCTTGCGGATCGAATCTCCGAACTAATTCTGGCAGTTGGTTATAGAATCCACAGATTAACAAACTATTAATATTGTTTCCCTAGGTGCCTGTCACTTGTTGCCCGGTTGGCAGTAGCCGATGTTTTCGATCGTCTAGATTGTTGCTGCACCATGTTACGCCAGTAGTCACGACCTGTTCTCATGCCAGACACCATCCTTCAATTGACTATGTAGATTGCTGATTAATCAATCTCTGCTAGACCCCTACTACTCCTTTAAATAGTACAAAGAGAAAGGCATATTATAACCGCATCTCAATGTTCATCAACTCCTGCAGATTCTCACTGTATGTAACCGTCTCCTGCGTTGCCGGCCGTGGCAGTGGCTTCCGCGCGAATCCGCCGTAACCAAAGAAATGCTGAAGCATACTCTTGGTCCCCATGATGCCGCTCTGGATGACGATCCAGTCTCCCCGAGCCACAGCAGCCTGGAGCTTCCTCGCCTCCTCGATCTCGCCCGACCGGTAGAGCTCAAATAACCTGACGCAGGCCTTGGGCGTGACATTCGCCAGCCCACAGATCGCACCAGACCCGCCCCCGATCAGTGCCTGCAACGTGAAGTCGGCGCTGCCGCCTAGACACATAAACCCAGAGGCAGGGTCGTGCGGAGTAGCCGCCCTCGTCGCCGCAGCAATGCGGTTGAGCTTTCCCGTATTCCCGCAGGTCAGCTTGCACCCGACGATGTTGGGATGCTGGGCCAGGTCCACGATCATATCCGAGTCGAGATCGATGCCCGCAACCACCGCCGGATAGTTGTAGAGGAGGATCGGGATCGGCGAGGCGTCGGCGATGTCGGTGAAGAAGTGTCGGAGACCCTCTCTCCGGTACTGTTCTTTGTAATACGACGGAGGGAGGATGATGGCGAAATCGCCGCCGGACGACTGCGCCTCGTAGCAGATCTCGATGCTCTCGCGAGTCGACTGCGCTCCGCACCCCACGACGATGGGGAGGTTCTGGTATCCTGCGCTATTCAGCGCGTCACGAGTGGTCTTGGTGACGACCTTGCGTTCCGTCCGGGAGAGATGGGCAGCCTCGCCGTTGGTCCCCTGCGTGAGGATTCCGGCGACCCCGGCCTCTGCCATGCGCACCGCATGTTTGGCGATGACGTCGACATCTAGCGCTTCCGTATCTTTGTCAAAAAAGGCCAGGGTGGGGACGTATATCCCGGGCTTGAGAGAACGTCCGGAAACCTCTTGGTCGGTCGCGGATGCAGGAGTAAAGGTCTCTGAAAGCTGGGGTTGGTACGAGCTTTCGTTTTGCGGTATCGGGCGGCCGGTCGACGCCTGGTCGGCCTGCGGGGCGGGGGGTGGAATGTCAGTCACGTCGCTGCACGACATGAGGAAAGCTTCAAGGAGATCAGAATCATTCTATATATATAGTCTCCAAAACAGTAGAAATGGGGTGTCAAGAGTAGAGTCGTGATATGCTGAATAATCAAGCAATACGTCATTTGAGAGACATGATGACGCAGCCCAAGTGAATGATAAGAAGATAGAAATAGTTTCGGTAAGAAAGGGAAACAGACATGGGAAGGTTAGTAGAAAAATTTGTACTAGACGTGAAGCAGCTGGCATATGGTCGCAGAGTGTGTTGGGTACGTAAACCAGCAATTCACCTCAGAGTCGAACTCGGCGGACTCTCACTGAAGAGAAACTTGAGATGAAATGGAACGAATATGGGCCAGTGTAGAAGATGGAGGAAGGAATTTCCACCTTCCATGAAACAAAACTCCGAAATCTCCATTTGCGATGCTCAATAGTAAATCTCAAGATTGCTGTTGCTGTTGCTGCTCCCTTCTCCGCCTCATCAACTCCGCCAAGGGGATGTCGTCCTCGTCATAAAACTCGACCTCTTCATCCACTCCAAAGTCCTGTAGACGCTCGCCATCCGCATTTCTCCAGGCTTCTTCGCCTTCATCGGAGGCAACGGAGTCCTCGCCGTCTGCGGCATCATGTTCAGCATTGGCAACATGAGCATATCGTTCGTGAAATTTTCTCCTGCGCTGCAAACCCAATCCGCCACGCCTCCGTTCCATATCTTCTCTCTGTCGCCGATTGAAGGCTTCAATCTCTTCCTGTGCGGAATCGAAGTGTTGGACTGGAAAGGGCTCCCCCATGGGCCTAGGCTTTCGAGGGATGCGATCTGGATCTGGTGGTGGCCAGGAAAGCCCAGGATCTGCTGAGGTCAGCGACAAGCTTGAGAGAATGGAGAGCGTGACAAACCTTCGAAGTCGTTTACCTCAAACGACAAGCCTGTACTTCTATCGGGAGTCGCTGCAAATGGCCACAACCAGCTCAAGATCTGTATGCATCATGCGTCAGAGAGAACAGCAAAGTAAATAAGAGATGCGGTGTTCTTACGTTGGAGCTTCCACCCATCCCGGCCTTAATGTTTTTCCAAATTCCAATGTCATAGGGGAATTCCTGCTTTCGAATTCTCACTTTGATGCCATCCGGACCATCAAGATATCCGCCAAAATGGCGGGCTCGTCTCAGCAGAGTCTTGTGCCTTTCAATTTCCCACGATTCAATCGTGGTGACATTCGCGCCCAACGCCCACAATGTTCGCACTAAGAGAATGAACAAGGCGAAGAGCGTGAGGCTGTTGACCACGATCAGAAGAAACAGGTGCGTAAGCTGTGCGATACTTGGACCGAGGTACTGCCAGACCATCCGGTTAGTATCCTTCTGTCTACGAAGATTTTCAGCCGGAGGTCATTACACTGGGCAATCTCCTATTTTCCCAGATGACAGAAGCTCTGGTGAATAGAAAGGACTCAAGGTACACCATCGAGACGACGGCATAGAACAGAAAGCGAACGAAGTGAGGAAATGTGAAATGCGAAACGCAATTCCTCGTCCAGGGACAATGATGGTCCATCTTGGGAATGCATCTAGACGCGAGTCAGAAGACGAGCATGTAAATTATGTCTGCCGTCGATGGAAAATGCTGACCTCTGGCACACTTTGCAATGGTGTGCTCTTGGTGGCTTGTAGGCCTCGCATTTCCGACACCATCGCTGCCGAACCAAGGCGTCTATTTTCCCCTCCTCAGAAGCTACATCCACGCCCTGGCCACGCGACGGTTTCCAGTCTCTTGGAATGCGTCCCGGGTCTACAGTACAGGCTCGATAGTAACAGATCCAAATACAAGCCACTAGACCATTGAACTTCCAGAACTCATAGTCGCTGAGTGGGCCTGGTTCGAGGTGTAAAAATAGGTATTGAGATGTGTATGCGAGAAACGCGATCAGTATACAAACCGCTGGGATCGCTAGATGCGATATAGAAAACGAAGATGCGGTCATTGCGAGGTGTTTCCATTTTCATGGCGGAGCCTGAACACCAGGCGTGTTCATAGTTTCAGGAAGGAGAAATCAGATGATGTGGCGACTAATATTGGTGCCTGAACACTAATGCCTCAGGCTGAAATATATTTTAGTCTTGGAGAATCAGAGATTTAGATAGTACCACAGCTGCCCAAAGGCCAATTTACATTTAATATATTGTTCTCCAGATAGAATTCCTGCTTGCCTACTCCACATACCAAACGGTCACTCGGATAATGTATGCAACGTTCGCAGTAGTAATGATGGGATTTCGCGGTCAGCTGACCACGCGTTCATGCGACACGGAACGCGCAACCATCTTGAAGCCTCCCGAAGACAATCAGCACACAGCCATCACCTCATCATTTGTAATTGCAGCACTGGGAAAACTGGATGGCCAGCTGTGCTCCTTTTCTGCTCGGTGTCTGCTGTGATGATTCTCCAGGTGAACGGCACCAGAAATGCCAATTGCTGCCCTCCCACAGTCCACCGCGCAGGCAATTGGCTCAATTTCAGTTCTGTCTGATGCTTGTTCTGTCGTCAAGGAGCTGCTGGATAATGCGCTGGACGCATCTGCTTCGTCTGTCTCGGTGGAAATTTCCCAAAACACCGTCGATGTAATCCAGGTCAAAGACAACGGTCATGGCATTGCTCCAGAGGACCATGGCGCGGTGTGCAAGCGCGCCTACACGAGCAAAATACAGACTTTGGACGATTTGAGGAATGTCGGCGGGCGATCTCTTGGGTTTCGAGGAGAGGCCCTTGCAAGTGCTGCTGAAATGGCCGGCTCACTCACTGTATCTACCAGGACCCAATCGCAACTGGTTGGGTCGCTGCTCAAGTATGACCGGAGGGGGGAATTAGTGAGGTAAATATTCTTCTGTTCCGCGCTGAAAATAATGGCAAAACTGACTTTGTGCCATATAGCAATGAACGAGCATCTCATCCGGTTGGAACCACTGTCCGTGTAACGGACTTTCTGAAGCATATCCCAGTCAGGAGACAAACGGCATTAAAGAACGCTGCAAAGACGATTACGAAAACAAAGAAATTACTACAAGCGTACGCAATTGCGAAGCCTTCCACGAGGCTGTCATTGAAAGTCCTGAAGAGTAAGAATGAAAGTAATAACTGGATCTACGCACCTAAACCCAATGCGAATCTCGTCGATGCAGCACTGAAAGTCGTTGGTGCCGAAATTGCTGCTCAGTGTATCTACAAGGAATGGCCATCTGAGGCGCATGATGAAGGCCAAGAAGTGGCATCGACCTCGAACGATGCAAATCCGTCTTACAGACTGGTGGCCTTCCTTCCAAAAGCCGATGCTGGTAATTAAACTTGCCCTCTTCAGACGGATTTATCTGACGGCATGCAGATTTCTCTGAACTCAGTAACCCTGGACAGTTTGTCTCTGTCGACGGTAGACCTCTGTCGACATCAAGAGGCACGCCGAAAGAGATTGTGAGACTCTTCAAAACGTATATTCGCTCTGCTGCGAAGGCGCGAGCGATCTCAGCTTCCCTCTCGGATCCGCTTTTCTGCTTACATATTGAATGCCCCAGGGGCAGCTACGACGTCAATGTCGAACCTGCCAAGGATGATGTCTTGTTTGCGGATCCTCAGATCATTGTATCTCTTGCAGAGAGCCTATTCAAAGATGTGTATGGCGATTTGGATGACGACAATCGGAATGCTGGCGAGGAAGCTGCTGAGAAAACGGCGGGAAAAGATGATTTCAGCCTCTTGCTGGCTCGAAAGCCGGCTGTCCAATTCCCGGTCTCTCCGCCATCCTCAAATCCCGCAGCCACTGCAAGGCAGACAGGTCTGGACAGCTCTGGAGCGACTTCAACCTGTGTATCTGAGACAGCTCCACAATCAAGCTCTGATTCCCAACCGAGGGACGTTGCAAGCTCATCTGAAGGTGAAGTGAGGCCATCAGAACGGAATAGTCTGAACCCTTGGACGATCGCCAAGACACATTTCTTTCATCGAAACCCAAACACGCCCAGTCAGAGCAGAAGCACTCCTAGTCAGTTGGTAGCTTCAAGTCGTGGGAGAGAATCTTCTGAGAGAGGCGGAAGTCGTGTGGAAAGGAATCAACGAGTCTCTCCAAGTCCGCCTCCGCCTAGTCCGTCACATTCGACCTCGCACTCGTCGTCTCCGGAAACACGCGACTCACCGATGTTCGTGTCGGCTAGACAGCTGTCTCGGAGAAAAGTCTCTGTTCCAACGCTGGACCTGTCGGCACGGTCAGCAAGGGAGCGTGCGAGAGAACGATATGGAAATGGAGCTCTCGATACGTGGTTCAAGAAGACAACACAGGTTTCTCTCAATTCCCCCTCCAGCAGCAGCTCAACTGTCGCTGGTCAAAGAGAGCACAACCGGGAGGACAGGTCAGAGAGCGAGGTGTTGCATAAGATACTTGGTCCACATGACTCTATCCAACCCGTAAGCGGCGTGCATAAACCATTCAAGGTTACTATACCTCGCGCCGGAGCGCGAAATTCTGCATTGCCAGATCTCTACTCTAGCCAAATGGCAGATGATTCTCGTTCAGTCGAACCTAGTGAAAGACGGCAAGAATTCCCTGTCTTGGAACGCTGGTCATCTCTGCTACATCAGCCCCCAAGTCAGGAAAACGGATCTGAATTGGAGAATGCCCTTGACTTTGAGCGGCGGAAGAGAGCAGCTATCCTGTCTCGGCGAGAACAGATGCGAAACAGCCAAGAATCAAACGCGCTGAGTAACAGTCAACTCAGTTTGAACTCTCCGCATCAAAATCGTTATCTCGCTGCGCGAGCTGCATTGACTGCCAGTGCAAACACAACCACGGCGCAGCCGGATGATTCTCCAGCTGAATCTGAGACTGCTCCCGGTCTAGACCGTAACGACCCTCGAGCTTACTTCATGCGCCATCAGGAGATGGATCAGTCCAATTCCGCATCCGGAACAGGACTCAAAATAAAGCGCGTCCACACTAGCCGGCTTCCACTGGAGAAGATCCCAGACGGTTTCGATACCCACGACCTTGCACTGCAGTGGCCCGCTCCTTTTGGTCCTTTATCAGCGTCATACAGACGAGCACGGCTGGTAGATTCATACATCCGGTCCGGGACTGGGTTCGACGCCTTTGCAGCGCCAGATCTTGCGAGCTTCTCCAAGATATGGGAAGCTCGACTGGCCGCTTTGATTCGAGAGAAATATCGCACCAAAGATGGAGATGGCGCTCCTGATTTACAGCTTGATCTTTACGCGGCGATAAGGTCATCTGACTGAGCGATCTGTTAGTTTTTCACTCCCTTCTTTTTGCATTTATCGCATTTATTTGCATACATTTATAAACTAAATGTATTATATAATTGCTGTTTTTGTACAGGTGGATTATTGCGATGAGAGATGAGAACCACGGAGCTGACACGAGTGCCGATATTCAGTTGAGGCTGCTACTGCACGACTGCGTGCTACTCGACTGCAATTATGATGATTACGACACTACGACTGCATCGATGTACAATATACATATATGTTGAATTTAGGAATATAGGAATATAGTTAGACCTGACCACGACGTGTCCTGAAATTCAGTCATCTGATGGATTGAGAGGCAATCAAGAAAAACACGCATTTCCTTACCGACGAGGAAAGCAAAAAAAAAAAAAAAGAGAGAGAGAGAGAGAGAGCAAAAAAAAAAAAAAAAAAAAGAGAGAGAGAGAGAGAGAGCAAAAAGTAAAGTATTTCATGGCTTCCTTGCAATCCCTCTCAACCGGACATACCCCAGCCACTGACTGCCGTCCTCATCCCTCGTCACAACCGTCTGCAGCACATCACAGACCTCCTTGACGACCGACTCCCTCTTCTCTTCTGGAAGTGCATCCAACATCTGCGCGCCCATCAACCGGATCCAACCCGCCAGACCCCCGCCTGCCGCACTCGTCAGCTTCGTCGGCCGATACTCCAGCTCGATCCGCTCGACGTGGAAGCCCAGGCTCTCGAGCGCGTCCTTCATCCAGACGTCCGAAGGGAAGAACCACGGCACGGCGGCGCGGGCCTCTTCGATGCTGAGGCCGTGGTGGACAAGCGCCCAGATCAGGGCAGTGAGCACCTCGCCGACGTTGCCGTGGCCGCCGGCCTCGAAGACGAAGGCGCCGCCGGGCTTGAGGCAGTTGTAAATCGCTCGCAGGGTCGACAGCCTGGTCGACTCGTCCCGTAGGATCCAGTGGAGCGCGGCGTTGGAGATGCTGTAGCCGTAGTCAGAACCATTTCTATCTATATAAAGATGAAAAGATAAAGGGGAAGGAGAAAAGGTGGAAAGAGGAGATGTAAGAAGGTATGAAGTATCGATATACTGTACGAATTAAATGCATGCTTACACTTTATCCCACCCCCCATCAACAATATCCGTCTCCCGATCCAAAAACCGACAATCAACGACGCGAAACTCCGCCTTCGAACCGTCATCGCCACTACCGTACGTCTTTACCGCATGCTCAATCATCGCCGGCGACGCATCCACCCCCAGTACATACGCCACAGATGACAAGAAGTTGGCCGTGAACTTGCCATCGCCGCAGCCGATGTCGAGGACGCGATCGGTGGGTTGCGGGTCGAGAGAGCGTAGAAGGGTCTGGGTTAGTTGTGGGACGAAGGAGGCGGATGTGGAGTATGCCTGTGTATATAGTCAGTGAGTAAGTAAGAAATAAGTGAAAGTCGTGGGATAGTGAATGGCTTGTTTATGTGATTCTTGATTTCTTTCTTTTTCAATTGGAGGGTTTGTATAAAGATAGAGGTAGGTAAGGTGGTATGCATGATAAGTCAGCCAGCAAGGGTAATTCCTGGATACATGCATGTATATATGCATGTACTACTAGGTATATAGATAATGTGGGGAAGAAATTGATGAGACTGATATTATATCTCGGTCATATGCATCTCTCTAGAGATGGCATGCGCGGATGAATACATACCTCCGAAGACCAATGATCCTTTTTCTTGTCGGACATGTTTGTTCTTTCTTTTCTTTATTTCTTAATTGTTGTCTGTATATCCTTGTCTCCTCTTGTCGATCTAGTTGTCGGAGCCGCAAGCTATGCGGAGTACATACTAAGTGGTGCTCCGAGATCGGCTCCGCGGAGAGCTTAAAATGAGATCCATCTCCACAGGAACACTTCCAATTTATTTAGCTCGTAGCTGGATCGAGCTACGATACACTACCATCATCAGGCTACGCACAGGATGCAATCACCATATATATATGTATTGTACTGTACTGTACATAGATTGTGGGCGACTGGGAATTAGAGGTGCGCCGATTTCGGAGTGATCTTGCGGGGCTGGATACCTTCGTAGCTAGGTAGGTAGGTAACTTGTAAGCTCCCCCAACTATTATGTACAGACATATCTTTGATATCTATCATTTGCCTGTCAATAAAACGTGTTTGCAGTAGGAGGATTTTAACACAAGCTTCCTTCTATGAGGTTATAGCCTATTTTTATCTCTCCACTAGTTGGAAACTTGCGATTTTAATAAATATTATGATTTGAGAGAGCAATGTTTTAGCCAAAATTCCATTCCAGCCTTTTTTTTCTTTCTTCTATTAAAATCAGGAACTGACGCGAGAGACACGGTAAGTTACACGACCACCCACCTTGCAGGCTTGGTTCAGATTCTGCAAGAAATCCAAAAATGTCTCTTCGTCGATGCCGCAGTCGTGGAGGACTGGCGCGTACGCGTACAGAAATCCCCTCTCTCGCGTCTTTGCGGGATGATTACGGGGTACAGAAGCCTCGTGGGTTGGTTGACAGAGGAGCAGGGGCTGGAAGCACTTGATCGTGATGCTGATCTTGAGCCTGGCGGATTGGAGTCTTTCTGCACCAGCGACGACCTTTTGTATGAGTCTGCATTGTAAGGAGGATTGTATGCTTGTTGATCCTGCTCCGGAGTGTGTTCGACATCGTGCATGCCTGGGGTGTATAGCTCTTGCGGTTGCTGAGAGGTTTCTGATCCATCGAGTTTGTATATTTCCTGGCGAGCTTGCGGAGTGTGTCTCTGCAGAAGGGGAGGTGGAGAGTGAGTCTGTGATCTGACGGGGGAGTAGTAGCGGTTGGAGCAATGTCCTGTGAGAGAGGAGCATTTGCTAATTAGCTATCGCTCTATGTGGTCTCATCATCCTTTTCTGATATGATATGACGTTACCGTGGGCATGATCGTCTTGCAGCGGTGGGGAGTCCGCGGAGCGTGATGCCTCCGGGTATGTCTTAATGTCTCGGGCAATTTTGATGCCCGAGCCTACCAAGTCCAAAATCTTTGGCACTAGATGGAACAGTAATGATATGAAATTTTGATCTATTCGGCTTGTGATGATCGAAATTTATTTCGAGGTCTGGAGAGTGGCGTGAAATGCCTATTCTTTCCCATAAGGGGAGAAATCAGAACAAAAACAAAGAGGTGCTCAGAGTTGGCACCGACACAACAGCTGACTTAAATTTAATTGAATTGAATCGATTCCTTTGTCTTCTCTCTTTCAAAAGATACCAAATCTTTGCCTCCTCAGACTCGTCTGCCTACAGGAGGCAGACTGTAGACACAGGCACGTCACATCACATCATATTGCCCAGTTGGGATAGCTGTTCGATGGAGGGACTGGAGTGGACATTAATAATAGTCCAGTACAATACCAGTACAAGTTTTGCCTTAAAACATGTATGTACAAATACATACATAGTTTATGGGCGGTGATATTCGTAATTTTCACACAGCCGTTTCAAAGGGAACGAACAATCTGCAAAACGGAACAGGTAAGCTATCGAAACGGATATGGCGCGTAAAGCAGTGAGTATTTCGAACAGTGAGACATTGGTGAGTTGAAGTCGGAAAAAAAGTCGTCTGTTTTGCTGGGCATGTTTACTGAGACAGGAATAGATAATAGAATAATCTTCCTGGAGCAATGTGTGTCTAGTGTGGGGGTTTGTTGTCTGAGTTTTTGAGAGGGTGGGTGGTCTGTGTTACGCGCTGGGTCCAACCGTAGTCGCAGATACTCAGATTGGTGGTCAGGGAAGGATCAAGCGAACCGAACAGGTTCTTCACTGTGGTCGAACAGACCGTAAGGAACAGGTCAATGCCGAGCAGGCGACGATAACAATACCGATAACAACAGGGTCACTGGCTAACTGCCAAAGTGTCATATCCTTTCCATTTCACCAAGTAGTAGATTTTTCCTCGCTGACTTTTGATATCTAGGATTTTTTCGACTTCATATTCTTCGTCGGTTGTTTCTTCCAGTTCGATTTTGCTCGGTTCTTTGGCGTTTCTTGGTGCTGGTTCCAGTAGCGAAATGTGAAAAATTGGATGAATTTTCATGCTTGTCGGTAGTTTCAATCGATAGTTCACTGGTCCCAACTTTTCTTCAATAGTAAATGGTCCGAGTCGAACATGATCGAGTTTTGCGCTGGGTCGCTTGGTTTTGATGTTCCGTCGCAGCAAGTAGACTTTCCCCCTTTTTTAGATCTGGTCCCTCAGATCTTTTCTTGTCATAATAAAGTGCCATTCTGAGGTTGATGAATTCGATATCTTTTTTCAACTGACAATGTAGTTGTTGGATTTTCTTGAAGCGTTCTTGAGCTGTCTCGGCTTGCGGTTCTTTGTTCCTTGGTTCGTATCCCAGTTGTGGATGAAATCCGTGGAGTGCGTAAAAAGGCGTTTCCTTGGTTGTTGCACTTATATTGTTGTTGATGGCGAGTTCTGCCACTGGTAGTAGTTCAACCCAATTATCTTGTTCGTAGTTCAAGTAGTGTCGTAGATATGCCTCGACTGTTTGATTCGTTCGCTCCGTTTGTCCATCAGTTTGGGGGTGATATGCGGTGCTGAGTCTATGCTCAATCCCTAGCATATCCGTCAACGATTTCCAGAACTTCGATGTGAAGAGTTTGTCTCTATCTGTCGTGATCCATTTTGGCAATCCGTAGTGCCGGAAAACTCGTTGCAACAGCAAATGTGCCATTTGCTCCGCTGTCATGTCTTGCATTGTCGGTATAAGGTTGCAATGTTTAGTCAGTCGGTCCATCGTGACCATAAGAGTGTCGTATCTTGTTCCAGTGATCAGGTCCTTAGATGGTGGTAACCCAGTGATGAAGTCCATCGTGATCCATTCATATGGTCTTGTCGGTGTCTCTGGTGATTGGAGTTTCCCATAAGGCTGATGTCTTGTGGCTTTGTTTCGCTGACATGTGTCACAATTTCTGATGTATCGTTCAACTGTTCTTCTTATGTTTGGGAAGTAGTAGTTCCTTGAAATTTGTTCCACAGTTTTCTCAATGCCTGGGTGTCCAAAAGCTGGTGGATCGTGGTGTGCCTGGATAGTGCGTTCCCGTAGTTTTTGCGGCACATAGATCAATTGACAAAAGTAGACAATCCCATTATCGTCTTTGGTTATTTTGTCGTTATCTTCTGAGTTCTCGAGTATTTGCTGGATTGTTGTATCCTGTTGAGTTTCATCAGTTCTTCCATCGGTATCGAGTGGTCGATTTCCACTGTAGCAGCAATCTGAGCCGTTTGGTGGTTATACTCCAAAGCTCCGTCATTTCGTAGTCGTAGCAATGCTGGTTCAGGTTTCTGGATTCCTTCTTCGTGGTCTGCTCATCTGCTGAGTGCGTCGGCTTGTGCGTTTTCTGCTCCCTTGCAATGTTCAATGACAAAGTCATAGTTTGCCAGTATCTCTGCCCATCTCGCCTGCCTTCTCGTCAACACTTTAGTTGTCGTGAAGTAGGTAAGATTCTTGTGATCTGTGATCACTCTGATCGTATGTTTTGCTCCTTCGAGGTAAACTCTCCATGTCCTGAATGCTGACACTATAGCCAACAGTTCCTTGTCATGGATTTCATAGTTAAGTTCCGCTGGTATCATCTTTCTTGAATAAAATGCAATAGGCCTTGGTTTTCCGTCTGGTCCAGGTTGTGTCATGCGTGCTCCGATCGCGAAGTCTGATGCATCTNTCTGGGTCATGCTGTACCAATATCGGTGCTGTTGTGATTCTTCTCTTCGCTTCATCGAAGGCTTGTTGTTGTTCTTCTTCCCATTGGTATTCCTTGTCCTTCCTGAGTAAGTCGAATAATGGTTTCATGATTTTGGCATATCCTTCGATGTATCTCCGGTAGTAGTTGATTAATCCGATGAATGATTGTAGTTCCTTGACATTGCTTGGTATTGGCCAGTCCCTGATTCCTCGAACCTTATTTTCATCGGTTTGGATTCCCTTCGTAGTGCTTCGGTGTCCAAGAAAGTCCGTCTCCTGAACATGGAGTTCGCATTTCTTCAGTTTCAGTCGTAGCTTTGCAGCTCGTAGCTTCTGTAGAACCAATTGCACATGATGGATGTGTTCTTCGAAGGTTTTGGAGAACACTAAGATGTCGTCCAAGTAGGCCACAACAAAGTCAAATAGGTATTCACCGAGCACTGCATTGATGTATCGCTGAAATGTTGCTGGTGCATTCGTCAATCCAAAAGGCATAACCAAGTATTCGAAATGGCCGTATTTCGTTCGAAAAGCTGTCTTCCATTCTTCGCCTTCTTTGATCCGCAATCTGTTATAGGCGTCCGCAATATCGAACTTCGTAAACCATTGAGCTCCTCTAATTCGGTCTTGAATCTCTGTGATCAACGGTAACGGATGTCGGTCCTTGATAGTAATCGAGTTCAAGTGTCGGTAATCCACGCAAAGTCTCAAGCTTCCGTCCTTTTTTGGCACAAAAAGGATTGGATACCCTGCCGGTGATGTTGAATGTCTGATGTATCCTTTTTTCAAGTTCTCGTCAATGTACTCCTTGAGTACTTGTGATTCCTTTTCTGACAACTGGTAAATGGGTTTGCACGTTGGTTCCTTTCCTTTCATCAAAGGTATCTCATGGTCGTAAGATCCATGTTCTGGCAGTCCTTGATTGATACTCAGATCAAACAAGTCCTTGAACCGTTCGTATTCTTTTGGGATCTGTGGTCCTTGTTGTTCATCTGCTTTGATTTCGAATGTAAACTCCGGATCTTCATGCTCCATAAATGCTTGAATAAACTCTTCTCGGGTCATCGGTATCTGATTGGTCTTCGTCCATTTGATCATTCTTTTGTCGTGATCCTGTTCTTTCTCTGGCCGTTTTTTCGTTTTTTCCCTTGACTGCTGTTCCGTTTCTTTTGATCGTTGGGTTCTCGTTGCTTCTTCTGGTTGCTCCGCTGCCTTAATCTCTGGTGCCTGACTATGCTGCCTCTTCTGGGTGTGCATGTCATTTCGCGCGACTCCGCCCTCAAGTCCGCTCTCTGTAAGGCTCCCTTTAAGTTCTCCTTCGTAGGGACCTTGGATCCCGGTCGCCCCCTTTCGACTCGGTTCCTTCTGGTGGCTGACTTCGGTCCCTTCCCTAGGTCTGCGGGTCTTCGGCGTGCGGGCACATTCACATCTCGTAAACTGTAACTGGCCTATCTTCCATTCCACTTCTGGATTGTGGAATCGTAACCATGGAATTCCTAGGATGGCGTCGTGTCTTCCAGTCTCTGTAACGTCAAAGTTGATCATTTCGAAATGGTCGCCAATCGCCATCGGTAACCACCCAGTCTCAGTGGTTATTGCAGGCCCTAAGTACTCATCATTCAACCCCGTGATCGTTATTGGCCTCGCTTTCGTTCTTCCTAGGATTCGAAGTCGTTCCTGACACCTTGGGTTCATGAAGTTGCCAGTTGCCCCTGAATCGATCATCACTCTGGTCGATTGACCCAGGATTTTGACTTCCACTTCCATGTGTCTTCCGAATGCTGTTGCTGCAATTTGTCGATTCAGTGATTCTCGCTGCTCATTCCGATATCGTCGTCGTCGTGGTAACTGCGGGAAGTATCCGTTCACTTTTGCTTCATAATGCGTCATGCAATCGTCTTCAAAACACTATGTCCAACTCATCAGTTTGTGCTTTGGGTGCCCCTGAAACCCGGTGCAAGTGCATCCATTCCTGTTGCATGGACATCTCTGGTTATTTTTCCTGGCGATTCCTGGAATCTTGGGAAACCATCCTGCTTTCTGCTTCTCTGGTAGGTGTGTATGACACTCAGAATCATAACACACTGCCCAAGAAAGCTTCTCATGTTCTTCGTGTTTCGCATAATGAATGCACAGGCATTCATCCCAACCACAAAACGCGTCAATTCCATATGGTGGGGTCTTCTTGTTGTCGACCATCAACTGATCCCCATGGTATCGAGAGTAAGCTCGAAGTCCATGTTGAGGACAGTAGGTCCATTCATGCTTCTCGCAATGGTGTCGGTGTTCGTCCCATGTCTCTTCAGTTTCTTCCCAGCATTCGCAGTTCCATTTGTAACACAAGCATTCGTTCTGATCCTCTCTG